>NW_010968505.1:3384989-3402278 GCF_000463585.1 Tarenaya hassleriana | reverse complement strand
AGAGAGAGAGAGAGAGAGAGAGAGAGAGAGAGAGAGAGAGAGAGAGAGAGAAGGAAAACAATGGGGGCGAGTGTTGAGGAGATTGTCAAAATAAGAAAGGGAGAGACTCCGTTTACTGGCTTCTAATTTTTCTCTTTTATTTATTTATTTATTTATTTGTTTTGGAAATATAATTTTTTTTGGATAAAAAAAATTCTTTTCCATCCAATTTGTATGATATACTAACAAAAAAATAACATCCTTTCTATAGTTATTACGTATCCATATAATTTTTTTTACCAATTTTTAATGGCTATAAATAAATGAAGAATTGATCTACTGTTGATATTATATGATCAAAATCAGAAGAAAAAAAATGTTTCAAACCACTCAACTAACAAAAAAAAAAAATCTTAAAAACAACAGTTCATAGTTCTCTCTCTCATAAATCTATATAATTTTGTTCGTTAGTTTTCTCTCTCATAAATCTATATAATTGAACAATATATTTACAGAGTAGAGAAAAAAAATGTTTTATCTCATAATAAAGAGAGTCAAACAAGCAATAAATGATTCTAAGAAAATAACAATACCATCTTGTATTTTTTTTTAAAAACTAAATGATCAGAGTTTAACGCTAGTTGAATATTTGTTGTTAAAATATATTTTAAAAATTAAGAAAAAAATAGTTTTATTTATGAAATTAAAAGGATACTAGCAAATTTTTTATTTTATTTTAAATGGTTCGGCAAAATGTTAGTTTGTTTTATTAATTAAAAAAATCATAGAAATAGTTTATTTATATATATATATATATGCACGTGGGAATACAAATGGGCCGGAAAATATGGGCCGCTATCGAAATGGGCAGAAGCATAAGTCCAAGTTGATGACGCCACTACTGGAGGGAATAAAGAATAATGACGTCACCAAACGAGTGTGTGCACGTGAAGCGTAAATCCAACTACTTCGACAACTTGCCTCTGAATTAAACCCTAGAAATTTTCCTTCAACTAAAAAATAAAAAAGGATCCCTCCTCTCTCTCGAGCACGATTTCGCTCGTCTTCTCCGATTCGCTGTTCAATCGGTGTCTAGGGTCTTCCTTGGATCTCGAATCGGATCTGTACAAGGCATGGACGCTCGCAAGAGAGGACGGCCTGAAGCAGGCTCCTACAACTCCAATGGCGGATTCAAGAGGTCGAGGCAAGGTTAGCCCTTTCGCACTGTCCAGCTTGTTT
This sequence comes from Tarenaya hassleriana, assembly GCF_000463585.1. Taxonomy (NCBI): domain Eukaryota; kingdom Viridiplantae; phylum Streptophyta; class Magnoliopsida; order Brassicales; family Cleomaceae; genus Tarenaya; species Tarenaya hassleriana. Next base: position 3,401,060 of record NW_010968505.1, on the reverse strand, counting down.
TCCGTCCTTTGTTTGTTTCCCCGTTTATGAAAAACTCCATAGACCTAGTTCATTAGGTCTGATTTGGGATTTGGAGATTCTTGCCCCGTCCTTTTTGGTTCATTGGCTCTGGTTAGGGTTCGAATTCGAGATCTCCCCACTTCCGGGGACAACTTCGGTACCCACTTAGCTTGGGTTTGCGCCATGTAGTTTTCTGTATTGTTTGTGATCTTAGCCCTATCCTGAATTCGTGCCCATTTATACTGAGGTTACAGGGAAAAAGTTTGGATTTTAGGCGGTATTTGTCTGCTTGATGTGGGAGAGAATAATGGGTTTACTTGATTGAGTAAATCTTTTTATAAGTCAAGAGCATGTGTGCCCAAATTCACTTGCAAATGAATATGAAAGCTTCCCTAAGGTTTTGCAGCCTTGGGTTTTAGGTCCTGTCTGTCATATAGACAACTGTGTTAAATAAGATTGGTGCATTGGAAATCCTCACTAAGTGGTGTTATCAGACATCAGAAAAGTTTTAACTAAGAAAAAACACTTAATGTTTGCGACAGAGATGGAATCATATTCAACTGGTTTAGGAAGCAAATCGAAGCCATGCACAAAATTTTTCAGGTTATAATCCCTTCCTGATCGGATTAAATGTTCAAATTGTTGTTTATCTTCGGCTGAATCCATCCACAATTAACTACTAATGATATTGCGTAATTGTGCTGACGAAGTGGTTAGTTGTCGTACAGGTACGTAACCTCGTTCGTCCTAAACGAGTTTAAAAGATTCAATATGACAAATGTGGTTCCTACTGTGAAATTATGAATGTATAGAGAAACAATGAACTCAATTGGTGGTGTTATATGACTCACAAAATCCAAACTTTGAGGTGTGACAGCTGTTGAGAAAAGGTGTTGTATTCTTCTGTTTGATGGTAAGGTATATATGCATAATCTTCACATGTAACATGAGAAAGGATAGGCCTCATGCATTTCCCTCGTGCTATTCACAGGTTCATCATGACTAAGCCAAGAAAAAAATATGTATATTTGGCTATTAGATATTTTGATTCTGTTTTCACTTTTCACTGAAAGTTGTTGTGTCTGGATTCGAAAGTACAGTTTTTGTATTCTCTATAGATCCGCCATTTTGCCCCTTTTGTCTCATGTTTGATGTCATTGGTTTTCACTGCCTTATTGCAGCACTTCTGGATGCCCTTTTGGTGAGAACTGCCACTTCTTGCACTATGTGCCCGGTGGGTACAATGCCATAGCACATATGACAAATCTCGGTCCGCCACTTCCGCAAGCCTCTAGAAACATGCCGGGATCTGGTCCAGGCCGATATTCCGGGAGAACAGAGCATGCCCCACCAGGCCCAGTCTCAAGCTTTGGTGCCTCTGCCACCGCAAAAATCAGTGTGGATGCCTCATTAGCCGGTGCCATAATAGGGAAAGGCGGGATCAATTCCAAACAGATATGCCGCCAGACAGGGGCAAAGCTGTCGATTCAGGAACATGAGAGAGACCCGAACCTGAAGAACATAGAGCTGGAAGGGACATTCGAGCAGATAAAGGAAGCGAGTGCGATGGTGAGAGAGCTCATAGTGAGGCTGGGAGCGGCGGCAAGGAAACACATGGGTGGGAGTTCCGAAGGGAAACCGCATCCAGGAAGCAGCTACAAGACAAAGATGTGCGAGAGATTCGCCAAAGGGAACTGTACTTTTGGGGATAGATGTCACTTTGCTCACGGTGAAGCCGAGCTCCGGAAATCAGGAGTGGCTTAAGTAAGTTATGCCTCTGGGTTTGTACTGACCTGAAAGTGCCGGCAATACAAATCTAGACTCTGTTTTCAGGTGATGGATCATATGAGAAATTTGAGTTAAAGCACTACTGTCCTTTTGTAAGTTTTGATGGGTTTTTTTTTTTTGGCCAAATGCAAATTGATTTTGAACTTTGGCCGGACGAACTGTGGCAGTGTTCCAAAATCAAAGCTTTAGAATGTATTTTTCTGATAGGTTGGATGTGCCTAAGCTTGAGACTTTGATTCAATTTTTCTTCTCTGGTTTCGACTTTGAAGCCCTACACGCGTCCAACTAGGGTTGGACGTTTCGGTTCGGTTCTTCGGAACCGGACCGAACCGAACCGTTAAAACGGTATTTTTTCCGACCCGAAAGCGCTGTTATTTCCTAAACGGTACCATGTTATTTCCTAAACGGTACCATTTCTAGAGAATCGAATTTTTCCGGAACCGAACCGAATCGAACCGAACTTTAAAAATCCTAAAAAACTAAAGAAAATCTATCATTTTTTTAATAAAACCCGAAACTTAACCGATACCGAAACCGAATCGAACCGAATACAATAAAAAAATCTGATTGGTACCTATTTTTGTAAAACCGAAAGAACCGAATCGATCTATTCCGTCCCGAATCCGAACCGTTTCCCGAAACGTCCACCCTAGCAACTTTTCTGGCTTCGTGCAGCAGCGCGTAAGCCACGTGTCATTCAAAGAGCTTTTAAATCCGATCACTATTCTTTGCTTGACACGTGTAGCCACGTGTCGTCTCTGGAAGACACGATCCTACGTGTTCACTACTAGGCTATGCAATCTACGTGGCGCGATCCCAGAGCCCTATGCGATGACTATTTATTGAACAGTTGCACCGATAGAACATGAATAAGCAGAAAAGAAGACGCGAGATTTTTGGATCAAATCGTTTAAATTTCAACAATAATCGAAAGGGTTGACAAGAAACAGTGTGTGCAACGATGCAGTCGATGAAGGAGACAGCTTCAAACATCGCAGCTTCTGCAAGAGCTGGCATGGAGAAGACCAAAGCCACTGTGGAAGAGAAGGTGTATATATAGACACTCTGAATTTCTCGAAAATATTTCAGATTTTTGTTCTATTTTTTCGTTTTCCGTCAAAAATGATTCCTCTTTTTTTTTTTTTGGCTCGTCAGGCGGAGAAGATGAAGACGAGAGACCCAGTTCAGAAAGAGATGGCGACGCAGAAGAAAGAAGACAGAATCAACCAAGCAGAGCTCGAGAAGCGGGAGGCGCGTGAGCACAACGCGGCGGCCAAGGAAGCCGCCGGCGCCGGACTTGGGACCCCGGGCTACACCGCCAAGGGATCCGGCGGCCTGGGCTCGGCCACTCACTCCACCACTGGCCGAATCGGGCACGGGACCGGGGCTCACCAGATGTCTGCCCTGCCGGGACACGGCGCTGGCCAACCCACCGGGGACGTGGTCGAGGGCACGGAGACTGCTGCCCCGATCGGCACCAACACCGGGACCGGTCGGACCACAGCTCACAACACTCGAGCCGGCGGTGGCACCACCGGGTTTACAACCGGGGGCGGTTACAGTGGATAGGTTTTGTTTCGATGAAGCAGAAGGACCAAACGTCGAACTTTGGTGCGTGTGTTTTTTCTATGTTATGTTTGGTTCGCCGCCGTCGTCTTGTTGTTTTTTTAAAATATAGTATGTATTGAATAATTCATGTATCTTATGTTACGTTTCGCGTGTGAATTATACGGTCCATATAACCAGAAGAATTGCAATTGAATTTTGGATGTGTCGCGTCAATTGTTAGTGATGGGCTTCGAAATATTGGAAAATTTCGAAATCTTAATTGTTACATATTTATATGGAAAATGAAAGGATTTTAGATTTTTTTTTTTGTTAATATTGGACGTTAGATATTTTATGTCAATTTTGTGTTCTGAAAATTTCTATATAATTAATTTTCCCGAAACGTTATGCGTTCTTAATGAATCGTGTCAAAGATTCATTAAAGCAATTGACCTCGTAGTCAAAATGGCATTAATTACGTAACAAAACTTTGCAGGTACATATTATATATATATATAATATATGTAAGAGATTAAATTAATTTCTTAAATTGATAAACAAAATATTTGTATATAGAGATTCAGAAATCTATGTTTTTTTAATAGAAAGATCCAAAGTGGTCTAAAATTATGAAGGATCCCAGAAACATGGGTTGAATATCGCCTGGTAATCACATGAGATTTTAGATTTTTTTTTAAATATATACCATTTTCTTATTATATATATATATATATTCATTTATTTATTGATATGTGAAATACAAAAGGAAGAAGAAACACAGTGAAATTTGCTTGCACATTGGTTGAGAGTGTAAACTAAGAGAAATCGGCTGTGTACAAAAATGGAGAAATTTAATGACAAAAGTTTAGTTTGATTGAATAAAAATATTACCATAACAATTAATTATTTTCAACTCAATTAATTTTATAATTTCAAAAAAGATTGACTCAATGAATTCAAATTTCAAATCTCTTGAACTTACCATAATCATTAATTCTCCATTTGTTAACTCAATAAACTAAATTCTCTAAATTATCCAAACTCATTGGCACAGACCTCATAAATACTAGGGGTGAGCGTTTCGGGTTTCGGTTCGGTATTCAAGCGGTTCGGTTCGGGAACGATATTTTCGGTTTTATAAAAAGTGTACCAAACTAAAACCGAATATTAAACGGTTCGGTTCGGTTCGGTTTTAGTATCGGTTCGGTTCGGAACGGTACCATTATATGAATACCAAATAAGTACCGAACTATAATATTTACACATATATTAGTGGAATATTCGAATTTTGGTTCGGTATTCATACGGTTCGGTTCGGGAACGGTTCATTCGGTTCCATAAAAAGTGTACCAAATTAGAACCAAACGTTATTCGGTTCGGTTCGTTATGGTTCGGTTTCGGGACGGATCGGGTCGGTACTAAATTCTCGAACCGTGCCCACCCCTAATAAATACTTGAAAAAAAAGGGAGATTTTTTATGGCCGGAAAAAGATTTAAAGAAAAAAAAGAAGGGGTGGAAAACGAAAAGAAACAAAAATTGTGGGGCCACATTAGAAGAGAGAGAAACACATGCGCCATTAAATACCCGCTCTTGCTTTCACCTCTCGAATGACTGGTCGGCATCGATCGATCGAGATCGAGAGAGAGAGAGAGAGAGGAGAGGGAGGGAGGGGGAGAGGGAGAGGATTTTTCGGTGGAGCTGTAGAAGGGCTTGTCGTCTTCTTCCCGTGCTCATCCCATTTCTCTCGTCCATTCTCAAGCTCAAGGTCCGTATCGATACTCTTCCATTTCGCTGTTTCGATCTCCGTTCTAATGCTATCTGTTTGGAATTTTGGGGGTGCTTAGTGTGTTCGTTTATTTCCCATTTCGTGCTTCGATTTCTCTCTTCTTTGGATGTCGCATTTCGATGTACAATCGATTCCTTTATCAGGCATTTATGGATCCGCCCATATTTCTGCATTCTGTCTCGATCTGGGGTTTTCTGGTATGTCTTCTGATGACGATCTTTGTGATGCCGATGGTGCCCTTTCGATCTCGTTTCGTAACACTAGAGATTTGTTCCCCAATTTTTTTTGTGGAGATTTCATTTAACAAAGAGTAAACACTGGAGATTTTCAATCAAACAAATTTGTTTTTGCAGCCATATTCGTTTGCGGTTCCCTGAAACTTGGGTTGAATACTGACTGGTAATGACATGCGATTAGCATCCCCCTGTAATTAATGGAAATATTTTCCAGATTTGGCGTATTTTTGGGTAATTTTCTTTTAGTTTTTTGTTGGGTTATGTATGTCTGAATTGGAACTCACTAGGACCCATTAATATCGTTTAATCATTATAGATCTGAACTTGGGATTTTAGGGTTATTAAATTTTTACGTCTTTAATGGAAAAAAAATCCCCTTATCGTTTGAATTTTAGGTATGGTGGCCCTGAATTTGCCTTGGATTTGACTGGTTCCAAATTGAAATCAGCAATTCCCTTTCAATTTCGTTCACTCAAATCAAATCAGATTTCGTTTTTTTTTTGTATATTTTAAGATTTTTAATTTGTTTTTTAAACTGATATTCCATAGATATGCAATTTTCGTTTTGAGAGTTTTAATATTCTTTTTGTAATAACCAGAATCAAATACTTGCCGAAAGGGTTCATGAAAACAAAAGAAGGGAAAAGAAAGAAGTGATATTATATTAATTCATGAAAAAGGGGAAAAAATAGTTTTTTTTTTTTGCCAATTTAATACTTGGGATTCTGTTTGTAATGGCGACGAGACTGGCGGCACACTTGCTTTCCAAAGTGGTTAATATTGTCGTCCACTTCCTGTTGAAAAATGTTATGGATTCGTGATTGCGTTGGACCCCTTTGGATCTTTAGAATTAAAGTTGCCAAAATTGACAACCACAGGAAGCAGATGTGGTCTTGAGTGATCATCATTTTGGCCCATTTTCATCCAATGGGGATTCTTGTTTTCATGGGTTCGCATGTGATGCTCCTTGTTGGCCACTTAGTTATTGATTTCAGGGACCACCATTTAAGTGAACTGGTGCCACTCATTCATCCATCCTCCTGATTTTTTGAAACCCACTTTGGGTACTCGGATTTTTGGTTGGTTTTTTTTTTTTTGGTTAACCTTTTGGTTGGTTTTCATTATAAAGGTTTCTACTTTGATCGCTCTCTTTGCTGTTTCTGAGTGAGAAGTTGAGCCATTGTCGGCTTTTTTCGCATGCATTCTTGTTTCTGAAGTAGTTGTCTTGTTCATTTCTTGTTTGCAGAAACATGGGTGCAGGTGGTAGAATGCAGGTTCCTTCCTCCTCCAAGAAATCGGAATCCGATGCTCTGAAACGTGTTCCATGTGCAAAGCCGCCGTTCGCGCTCGGAGATCTCAAGAAAGCCATCCCTCCGCATTGTTTCAAGCGTTCTATACCTCGCTCTTTCTCGTACCTTATCTGTGACCTCGTCATAGCCTCTTGCTTCTATTACGTGGCCACAGCCTACTTCTCTCTCCTTCCTCAGCCTCTCTCCTATTTGGCCTGGCCGCTCTACTGGGCCTGTCAAGGCTGTGTCCTGACCGGAGTCTGGGTCATAGCTCATGAGTGTGGCCACCATGCATTTAGCGACTACCAGTGGCTCGATGACACAGTTGGCCTCATATTCCATTCACTTCTCCTGGTCCCGTATTTCTCCTGGAAATACAGTCACCGACGTCACCATTCCAACACGGGTTCCCTTGAAAAGGACGAAGTGTTTGTTCCCAAGCAGAAATCCGACATCGGATGGTATTCCAAGTACCTAAACAACCCTCTTGGCAGAGTCATGACTCTAACCGTCCAGCTCGTCCTTGGATGGCCGCTCTACCTGATGTTCAACGTGTCGGGCAGACCATATGACAGGTTCGCTTGCCACTTCGACCCGTATGGCCCGATCTACAATGACCGAGAACGTCTCCAGATATACGTCTCGGACGCTGGGATCCTGGCCGTCTGCTATGGGCTATACCGGCTCGCGGCTGCAAAGGGAATGGCCTGGTTGATGTGCGTATACGGAGTTCCGCTCCTCGTGGTTAACGGGTTTCTCGTCCTGATAACGTTCCTTCAGCACACTCACCCGGCACTGCCTCACTATGACTCGTCCGAGTGGGACTGGTTCAGGGGAGCTCTGGCTACCATCGACAGGGACTACGGGCTCCTGAACAAGGTCTTCCATAACATCACGGACACGCACGTGGCTCACCATCTGTTCTCGACCATGCCTCACTATCACGCCATGGAGGCGACAAGAGCGATCAAGCCGATACTTGGAGACTATTACCAGTTTGATGGGACACCCATCTACAGGGCCATGTGGAGGGAAGTGAAGGAGTGTATCTATGTGGAGCCCGATGAGCATGGTGAGAAGAAAGGTGTTTTCTGGTACAACAATAAGCTGTGATGATGATGGCGATCATCATCATCATCATCATCATCATCATGACGAACAGAGCATGAAGATGAAGAATATAAAGGACCGGATGATCTTTGGGGTCTCTTTTTGATGTCTCATGTTTATGTCTGAAATCCTTCTTCTCGCCATTAGTGTTCGCTTGAATTTTGTTGTTTGTTGTCGTCGGAATTTTGAAGATATTCCAATTGCAATCCAGATATTTTGTTAAATATAAATTTATATTCGATATATCGAAAGTATATTTTCGGTATTTATTTTTATTGTGTGTATATACACACACACACATTCATGTTCAACGTGTCAATCGCTTTAAACTAACATATGGATCGTCCAATATTCTCCTCGCATATTTCTGAAATCTCGCGTGTATATATATACACACATATACATTGTTCATGTTCATGCACTCTCATCTTATTATATTAAGATGTATCCTTGCCTTCTGCATCAATGCAAGCTCTGCCCTTCACCTGTCAGATTCACCGCGTTTGAAGACATGCGGTTTTCACAAAAAAACATCAGAATTATTTTATATATATTATATTATATTTTTTTGGTAGATTTATCGTATTTAAAAGATTTACCATTCTCAAATCTGAGTCCATAAAACGTCATCATTCATTATTTATATATATATATAGAGAGATTTATTTAAGTGGGGCGGTATATTCCGTATGGATGGTTAAAGCTTTTGGAGTTTTTATACTTCAAAAACCAAAAAAAAAAAAAACAATCATTTAAGTTTTTATAAAAATAATTATTTTAAAAACTTAACAAACCATTTTGGTAAAAAAAAAAATCAATAAAAAACGATGATTTATAAATATTATAGAAAACCAAAAACCAAAAACTAAAAACTAAAATCTAAAAATTAAAATAAAAAACTTAAAATAAAAACCATCTCATTCAACCATATATTTCAAAATCTATATTGTTCCCAAATTTGAGTTCATAATATCTGTATTTTTTTTAAACATTAGCTGATCTCATGTTATTATAACCAATATTTCATTTTTGACTTTTCATTTGTACTCTTGAACTCTACTCTTATATTTTTTTTTTCAATCTTTTTTTGATCACTCCCTCAATATCACCTTGTTATATATGTTTTATATTAGTGACAAATAATTATTTACATTTGTATGTAAAATATTTATAACGATCAAAACGGTGAACGGTGAACAAAGTTTGGTTGAAGAGACCGAGTCAAACACCGAGTCCACTCGTAGTCTTTAGCGGGAAAACTCCATTTTCATAAATTAATTTTATCAACAGTTTTTCAAATTTAGTCAATGAAAAGATTAGAAAAAAAAATTAAATCAATGAAATAATATGGACGGCGAGATCCTCGGGTGCACCTGTTTAATTTTAAATAATATAATGTAATATATATTTTCATTTATACTCTTCAACTCTATATCTTTCGTAAAATCGGAAAAAAATACACCATTTCAAAATTTTATTAAAAAAGTATTTTAAAAATTGAGAGTTTTATTATAAAAATAATCATATATTAATTTTCTCTAACTTTTTGAAAGTTTATATTTTATATATGTCAACTCGCCCGCTCAACAGAAAATAAAGTCCGGTTTTTTTCTTCAAATTAATAATATTTATTATTTTTATTTTCCAATATTCAATTCAAGAAACTCAGAAACTTATATAAATTCATGGCATCACCATCTTGCTTCCGCAATCTTCATTTCGCCTTTTTCGTCCCTCTCCTTCACATTAATTCCCTGATTTTCTCGAGCTCCCATCATATTTTCTCTGCTTCCCTCTCTCTGTTTTCTCTTCGCTTCTTGGCTTCGATTCCGTTACACGCGATTCGAACCCGTCGATTTTCTCGGCGAGTTTTCCCGGAATCCAAACAGGGGGTTTTCGCCGGGTAATATGTTTTCGTGGCTGAAGAAGCGCGCGGATTCTTTAGTGAAACCCCTGCGGATATACATCCGTACGAAGAGGGGCGATCTCGGAGATGACGTCATCGCCGGCGACAACTCCGGCACCGGAGAGTCGTTCATCTGGTACAAGGACCTCGAGAGGCATTGCTTCGGCGACCTCTCCTTCGCCGTTGTTCGGGGCAACGAGGTTATAGAAGATAACAGCCAAGTCGAGGTCGGAGAGGACGCCGTTTTCGTCGGTGTCTACGACGGCCATGGCGGAACTCAAGCTTCTCGGTTCGTAGCTGATCATCTCTTTAATCATTTCATCAGTAAGTACCATCTTCTCCTGGGGATTTTCAATTGGTTTTTTTTACTCGGTTCGCATTTTTTGTGCTTGGAGTCGATCTTGATCCTATCTTGCTTTCATCCAGTTTCGATGAGTCGTAAATCATAATGTTCGGATGCAATTTCGTCTCTGTGAGTAAGATTGATCAAGAAAACGATATTTCGATGATTCGATGCCTAAATCGATTATCGTCGATAACACATCTTCTGAATTGTGATTAAATCTCGGGCTTTATCCATTTCGCGTGGAATTCCCAAGTATGCAGCAAAGATACAAAACCCTGTTTTGGCAGATTCTCCTAAGCAAAACGCTGTTCATTTGTTCGTTTCTTGAATATGGATCTGGTCTCATTTATGGTACATTCCTGCAAGATTGTCCCTTCTTTTTCGCGACGTCAGTAAACCTTGTGCATGACGTAACCCAACCGGAGCAAGATTTTCTTCTTGTTCATGTTGCTTCTTTGGGTAACTCCTCTTCAGGAATTTCGGGTGGAAACAGTGGGGCCTCAGAGGATATCCTGAGGAGTGCATTTGCTGCAACTGAGGAAGCGTTTCTCACAAGAGTGGGAATAGGGAAGCAGGTAGACCCGTTGATCGCAGCCGCTGGATCTTGCTGTCTTGTCGGACTTATCTCCGGAGGGATGTTGTATATCGCCAATCTGGGCGATTCCCGCGCTGTGATTGGTTCCCAGGTCAGGTTTAACAAGATTGTAGCCGAGCAACTGAACGAAGAACACAATGCAAGATTCGAAAAGGTTAGGCAGGAGCTAAGGGCGCAAAACCCTGACGACTCTCAGATTGTTGTTCTCAGCAATGGAGTGTGGCGTGTCAAAGGCATCTGTCAGGTTCGTGGGATAAGTTTCGTCCTTTGATCACATGATGATGATGGCAATGATGATGATGATGATGATGCAGGTGAGTAGAGCGATCGGCGATGCATTCTTGAAGCATGAAGAGTTCTCGTTGAATGGCTATTCGAATCCCAAGTACTATATCCCTGAGAGGCTCCGACGGCCTGCACTATCAGCCGAGCCGTCTATCACCACAAGAGTCCTCCGACCGAACGATAAGTTTGTCATCTTCGCATCCGACGGTCTGTGGGAATACTTGACGAACAAGCAAGCTGTTAAGATCGTGCACAAATACCCCCGGGATGTACGTATTCATACAATCCATTATCTCGGTGAAATTTCTTACCCTTTTTTCTCCGCATGCTCGGGCTTATTCTGATGCGAAAAACGAAATCAGGGTATCGCGAGAAGGCTGGCGAAAACAGCGTTGAACTTAGCGGCTAAGAGGAACGAGATGACATACGAGCGTCTGAGGAGGGTAGAGGGGCAATACAAGAGAGCCTTGCACGATGATATCAGCGTGGTCGTCCTGTTCATAGACCACGATCTTCTGCAGCGACCTGACCCGGCCTCACAAGTTTCGATGAAAAGCTTCGACAACTTTATTGTACCTTCCGGGTTCTGCAACCTCCGTTAACTCCATTCTCCATTTTTGTTTCTGGACATTACCCATTTTTTAGATTCATTTCACTCACCAGACTTTTTTTTTTTTGGAGGGTTTTGCACATATAGATTGGGAGATTTGAAGATTAGGGTTTTTTGATTTCACTCACCCATTTACACATTCTTTTTTAGGGGTTTTGCACATTTGGGATTAGGGGATTTAGGGTTTACTGCACGCCAAAAACTTTCGAGTTTGAGAGGTTAGTGGTTGACTCACCAAAGTCTCTGTGGTTGTAACGTTCCGAGGTTTAATGAAATTGAAGATTTTTGGTATTGGGCTGATCATACATTCTGTCACGTGAAACAAAAATGGCCATTGAGATCGGAGGGATGTCTGAGAATATACAAAGACGTCACCTTTGGCATTGGTACTTGGTGGATGACAGAGCAAATGATAATCATATTTGATATAAAAATAAAAAAAAGGGCCAAATCCATTTTTCCAAAATGAAACAACAACACGGAATGAAACCAAAGAAATAGAAGAACATTGAAGGAAAAAATGTTGTAATGTAAATCCACTTTGGCACAAAATGCAATTTTCTTTTTTGGTTCTCTTCGATTTCAGTACCTTCTGCGAATGTCTAGAAGCATTTCCTGTGGACAATGGACGGTCCTGATTCATCGTACTCGGCCTTCGCTATCCACATCTGCATTTCACAAACACCGTATGTATATATACAGTAAGCCCCCAGAAACCGAAAGAGTGGAGAGGGCAACAGATTCAATTCAAAGTGAAGAATGGGTGCGTACCTGTTGGAATGTGCTGAGGGAAGCGAGGATGGACCCTCCAATCCAGACAGAGTATTTCCTCTCTGGCGGAGCAACGACCTTTATCTTCATGCTGCTGGGAGCGAGAGCAGTGATTTCCTTGCTCATCCTGTCAGCTATGCCTGGGAACATGGTGGTTCCACCACTTAGGACGATGTTTCCGTACAGATCCTTCCTGATATCGACGTCACACTTCATGATGGAGTTGTATGTCGTCTCGTGAATACCCGCTGCTTCCATCCCGATGAATGACGGTTGGAAGAGGACCTCTGGGCAGCGGAATCTCTCGGCACCGATCGTGATGACCTGCCCGTCGGGCAGCTCGTAGGTCTTCTCGACCGCTGAGCTCGTCTTCGATGTCTCCATCTCTTGCTCATAGTCGAGAGCGATGTAGGCGAGTTTCTCTTTCATGTCCCTGACGATTTCACGCTCGGCCGTGGTGGTGAAAGAGTAACCACGCTCGGTCAAGATCTTCATTAGGTGGTCGGTGAGGTCACGACCCGCCAAGTCTAGACGGAGAATGGCATGTGGAAGGGCATATCCTTCGTAGATCGGGACAGTGTGACTCACACCATCTCCCGAGTCCAAGACAATACCTGAAAAAACCACGATAATTTACTTCATTCACGGCTCATGGATTTACATAACACCCGAAAGGTCAAAAGTTCGACATGAAAAACAGTAATCGTATGCTTCTCTTTCAAAAGGTTGCCACGAAAAAGGTTAGACAGAGATAGGTAATTTTGTTAAATGCTCAGCTAGGGCTTCTCCATAGGTTAAAACCTATATAAATATGTAAGATCCTAGTTCGGGCTAGCTATACAGAGCTAAGGCATAGTTTGTAAACTAGTACTAGGAAGTAACAGTTGTTTACCAGTTGTACGGCCACTGGCATAGAGGGAAAGGACGGCCTGGATAGCGACATACATAGCCGGAGTGTTGAAGGTCTCAAACATAATTTGGGTCATTTTCTCACGGTTAGCCTTCGGGTTGAGAGGAGCCTCTGTGAGGAGAACCGGGTGCTCTTCGGGGGCCACTCGGAGCTCGTTGTAGAAAGTGTGATGCCAAATCTTCTCCATATCATCCCAATTGCTAACAATACCGTGCTCAATCGGGTATTTCAAGGTCAGAATACCTCTCTTGGATTGAGCCTCGTCGCCGACATAGGCATCCTTTTGGCCCATCCCAACCATCACACCCGTGTGGCGAGGGCGTCCGACGATACTGGGGAAAACAGCTCTAGGGGCATCATCTCCAGCAAATCCAGCCTAACGTTCGGGACACAATTCAACCAGGACTCTTATGTAATGTTCCAATAAAACCTAGTACCATCATATAAACAAAATCGAACTGATCAAGATCTTGATACATTACCTTGACCATTCCGGTTCCATTGTCACAGACAAGGGGCTGGATGTCCTCGGCGTCGGCCATTTCCTATTCCTGCAATACGTTCCTCATATATCTTAGCAAATTTTTGTCGAAACCAAGTCGCAGAAATGGGAATATTCAGTACCAAAATAACAACTTAACGACAACCCTTTGGAGCTAAATCAATCGTTCCATCAATAACGAATCAAATTGACGATAATTTTTCTTGCATTGGCTAAAGATCATTCACCTAAAACAGGATTTTACAGACAAAGCAACAGGAACACGAACAGTTAAATTCTCCCCGTAAAATTAATCAACCAACAGATGAATCAATCCCCAGATAATAACATACTACGACATTTATATCTAAGGCTTCGACTTTTGGATCCGAAAACTATCAGAAAAAGTTTGGGGAGTGGGATTATCAGGAGAGGGGAAAAGGCCTGAACCATAAACGCAGGAGATCGAATGGCAAAAGAAATTCGAGCTTCACAAAAGATCTAACAATGAAAGGCAAACATCAACAGCATTCTCGAACAACAACAACTAGAAGATACAAATCTCAAACCATGGAATCTAAAGATCTAAGAAATGCTCCCAAAACATCCAGACGAGATCCAGATCGAAACAGATCGACAAAACCCGCAGAACACAATCAATCTAAAAACCAATCAGACGAACAAATTCTTCGAAACTACGAGATTGAGATAACGAATTCAATCCAGAGTTAAAACATTCAATCTCAGGGAATGCACACAAAAACTGGAGAAGAAATGGCGATAGATTGGGAGAGAGAGAAATTACCTCTTTTTTCCTGGGATTTGCGGGAAATCTCCGAGACCTCGCCGAGGAGTGAATTTGAGAAACAAAAATTGGGAAGAAAATTAATGTTGAAGAGCAGATGAACAATCTCAGCCTCAGAAATGGTGGAACTTAAAAAGAACGAAGGCGTCGTCGCTATCAGAAGATCTCAGCCGTCCGTTCTGAATCTCTGATCGGAGGAGGACCCCACGACGAGTCACGTTGATGGTGGAAACAGCTGGCTTGGCTTTCAAACGGATGTCAAATGACGAAACTACCTCTCTTTGATTGGAAAGGTCCAAATTGCCCTTAGGGGTTCGGGGATTTGGTATGGGCTTATAAAGGCCTTAAAGCATGGGCCCAAAAATGTTGGTGGGAAAGGTAAAATCTTCTCTCTCTCCTATCTGTTCTGTTTCTTTGTTGTTTTAAAACAAATATATATTTATGAACTACAAATATCTATTTGTTTGTCATCTATGTTATAATAATACCCATTTTTGGAAATATATATACACCTATAGAAAATGATATAAAAAAATACCAATTCCAAGGCAAGATCATATTTAGTTTTTATTGAATTATAAAAATTAATCTATTCTTGGAAAAAAAAATCATGAATTAGTTTGTAAAAAATTATATAGTAATTGGAATTTTTTTTTATGAAATATTCCGATTTAAATATGAATAAAATTTGAATTAAATTTAATATAATGTTATAATGTGTTAGGGACCTAATAATCTTGATTCTTGAATTACAACCTAATATGATATTTTATCATAACATAATCTATATCTCAATGAAGAACAACCTCAGATCATCTATAAATGTCAATTTGATTTCTTTTACTCCATTTTAAAATTTAAAAATTTTAATATGCATTTTCCATATGTTTTCAATAACGGTCTTCTATTCATACAAATTGCAAACAGACACCATCATCTACAAAAAAATAATTATTTTGATGCCAAAATAATTATATCCGTTATATGTCACAAACGCTAATCGCTAAAACGCAAATCAGCGTTGGCGGCCGGCGGTTGTGGTGCTCTTTGATCTGAGTCAAAGCGTATTTCGTTGACTCCGCGACTCGAGTCACAGTCGCAAACGCGCAAGACTTCAGAGCCAACACGAGAACAAGGGTTTAGCGATTTCTCCTCCTCCGTTCTTCCTCACTGTTCTTTCTTCGATCCCATGAACTCGTAACCTCGTTTCGCTATTTGGTGATTCCGGTTTCAATTCCGAAATATTACGGTTTTGGGTCGATTCGTTTCCTATAAAGCTTCGGTTTTTCCATTCGATTCGATTACGGGTTTGTTGAATCGAGATGGACAGATCTAATTCCTTCAATCACTCCAGCGAAAACCCGTCGTTGAATCAAAGGAACTCCGATGTGGGATACAGCACCAACGACAGGAGGCTCGCTTACTCGCGCTCGTTTCAGCAGTCGCACGGCCCACGCACGCCGGCGGCGGCGGCGGCGATGGTGTTTTCTTCCGGCGAGGCGGCGAAGCCTTTTCTCGACCGCACAGTGTCGAGCATCGATATGCCGCCGGAGATTTACTTCGGCGATGGAAATGAAGAGCTTTTCGGGGAAGGGAAAGAGAAG
>NW_010968505.1:3382007-3384765 GCF_000463585.1 Tarenaya hassleriana | reverse complement strand
GGAAAGAGAAGAGAGGAGAAGTCTCTGTTTTGCGTCTGGTTTTGGAGATTTTCCGGGTTTTGAGATCTGGGAGTCGGCAGATGAAGAGGCTGTCTCTGTTGATTTCGCTCAATGTGGCGTATTCTACCGTAGAGCTCGCCATAGGGCTGTTCACAGGGCGCGTAGGTACGGTTTGTTTCAGGATTTGTTTTCTGGGTGTTGAATCTCTGGATCTGTTCTTCTTGATTTATCGATTATTTTCCTTTGAGATTCTCTGTTCAGATATAAGAAACACAGTAATAGCATTAGAGATGAAGTGGCAAAGGGGAGATATATACAGTGTAAAATAAAGCTTGCATCTTGGTCAAGGAACCATGGCCAATTAGCTAATTCTGAATCATATGGATCATAGATCTGAGCACACCACTGGCTGAGGTTATTCTGTAATAGGATTCTGTTCCTGATGATGTTGTCGATTCTCACTAGAACGGAATCTTCAGGGTAGAAATTCTTGAGCTGTTTTTGTCTCTCCCATTACGGCTTCTAAATGACGCTATTTTGTTCGAGTCCGTGGCCTAAATTGGTATATTTGATGCCAGTTTCGAGTAACATATAGCTTTGTTAGTCCTTTACTGAGAGTACTGACTGTGACTCTATGCTTTTATTAGTTAAGCTTTCTGTTCTGTTGGTTATATGTGCTTGATTCGTAACTATGGTTTTTAATGGACTTTTACAGGTTTGGTGTCTGATGCATTCCATCTGACATTTGGTTGTGGTCTGTTGACATTCTCTTTATTTGCAATGGCTACATCGAGGAAGAAGCCCGATCATGCTTACTCTTACGGGTGAGATCATCATCTGTCATTCGCTGTGAGATAAAACTTGGAATCTATGTTTTGCTAGTTGAGAGTTGGTTGGCTTTATTTAGATTCTAGTTCGATGTTGTATCTGTATATTTGTCTTTCTTTCCCTGGATCAATTTATAGATATGGTTTACTAGACTTTCTTCTTGATTTTAGGTCTGGATCAAGTAGGAGGAATTTCTGTTTGATGCCCGAAACTGAAAATACGAGATATGATTATTTCTTTTGTTGCTGACATTGAAATGCTAGCGCTGGGTTGATTGTAACGAGGCATCCTTTTATTTCTCATCAGGTACAAAAGGCTTGAAGTTTTATCTGCTTTCACTAATGCTGTGAGTAACGTTTTCTTTTCACTTCATTTTAACTTTTATGGTGGATCTGTTGCATTGTATATTCCTCTTTCGCTGTTATTTTCAAATTATCTAGAGGCCTCTGTGTAATTGGCTCCAATTTTGTTTAGAAATGGGTGTTGAGAGAGCCAAATCTGGTATTTTCTTTCCTTGGTATGTCGATGATAGGTGAGAATAATCTGAAAGCCCCTTGTGAATGCTGTCTTTAGGCACTTCTAAACATTGTCTTTAGGTTCTGATCCTTTCCTTTCATGTCCTCTGTTGTCTTTTATCTCATAATCTCTTTCTTTGTAGTGTTCCTGATAGGTTAACACTTTGATGCATTTAAATTTTGGTGTATATGTAGACAGCTGTTCCTTTTGTTCATGTCATTCTCCTTAGCTGTGGAAGCTCTTCATGCATTCATACAAGATGAGTCAGAGCACAAGTAAGTTACTTTTCCAAGTGATATTCTCTACATGATTCATTGTCCTTTTGTGAAACCTTGAAGTATTTTTTTACCACAAACCGCAACAATGTGCCTTGGAAGTCCTAACAGTTTCTCTGTCGCTTAGCTGCGGTTCACAACCTCTATTCTACTGATGATATATTGCTTTCTGTTGTTTCTTACACAAGCTTGATTTGTTGGTGTGTTTCGTATAGGCATTATTTGATTGTATCAGCGGTGACAAATCTGCTGGTGAACCTAATAGGTGTTTGGTTCTTCCGGAATTATGCTCGTGTTAACCTTGGTATGTGTTCTCTGCCATACAGACATTCTGTCAGTAATTTATGTTTCTATCTTCTTTGTATGAACAGATGCCCACCAATTGCTGCGTGTACTGTTTGTCTGTAGATATTGATGATTTTCCATTCCTTGATTTAGCTTTCAGTTAGTCTGCCTTTTTTTTTTTTAAATTTATCTGTCCTTTTAGACATTGTAATACAAAATTTGCTCCTTTTTAGACATATTTCTGTCCTGGTTTATGTGCTATATGTCACTTTTACAAGATTTACCAGGTGGTGGTACCATTGTTTCTTCTTGCATTTATGCCTTATCGCTCTCGTTTCTTACAGTATACAGAAAAGCAGAAGACATGAATTATCACTCGGTTTGCTTGCATGTTCTTGCTGATTCTATTCGCAGGTGATAATTCTCTCTTCCCTTCTGCCCTCTCTCTTTCTCTCTCGTGAAACTTCTTATTGAATCCAAATTTACGTATAAAAACTCTGCACTCCCAACTTATAGTTCTCTGTGGCACTTTCTCCTCAGTGCAGGTCTAATATTGGCATCATGGTTTCTCTCTATTGGGTAATTCTCGGTTTTCCTTTGGGCTTAATTTGCTGAAAATTCCATGTACTTGACTTACATATTCCTTGTGCTCACCCTATTCCATGGCGTTTTCAGAGTTGAAAACGCTGAAGTGCTCTGTTTGGGATTGGTATCGGTCACGGTCTTTATGCTTGTTATGCCTCTCTTCAAGGCCACCGGTGGTGTCTTGCTCCAGATGGCTCCGCCCAACATTCCTTCTTCTGCTTTGAACAAATGCTTGCGACAGGTTCTCCCCCCCCTGGGTGTTGAATCTC
>NW_010968505.1:3359491-3381705 GCF_000463585.1 Tarenaya hassleriana | reverse complement strand
AACTGTCGACCCCCCCCCCCCCCCCAATTTCCATGGATCTTGATCTTCATGCTTCATCCCGTGTCTCGTGTGGAGAATGATTGACCTTCATTTCATTTTTTTTCTTTCTTTTTTGTTTCTGGGTAGATTACTTCTCGTGAAGAAGTTACAGAGGTTTTACAGGCTCGGTTTTGGGAGCTGGTCCCTGGCTACACCGTCGGCTCTCTCACACTTCAGGTACCCTCTATTTCACTAAACTGATGAATACATATTCATCATTAGCTGCATGGGTATTCGTGGTTAAACTTGTTATTATCTTTTCCGTGCGTTGATGGTAGGTGAAAAGCGGAACAGATGATCGTCCTTTACTTCAGTTTGTGTATGATCTGTACCATGATTTGGGTGTACAAGACTTGACCGTGCAAACCGATTTCAGTTGAATACGTCACCCTGAGATGTAAGAAGAAGAAGAAGAAGGCCTCTTCTGGTTTAAAGATAACGACTTTGTTGCATTGCACTTCATTAGGTATACAGTAGCATCTTCTTCTAGTTACAATGATACATACGAATCCCCATTATTCAAAGACAATGTCATGGCTGCAAATTTCACACTTACATCTTAAAACAGCACTTGCTTCTGTTTTCAGAGGCCTTTTTTCAGTATCTACAACGAGACAAGCTTTAAACTTTACACTAATTCTTTAAAAAAGGTTCAACCTTTTTTTTTTTCCCTTTCTTCATGCCTATCTTCCAGTGATCTCAGTGAGCGAATTGATCTGGCTTCCGGTAAGAGAGTAATCCAAGTCGCTGAAAGACGGCGGCATTGTCGGCCAGACGAAGGCCGGTCTCTCTTTCGGCACATCTGGTGGATGCATTTCACCTGTCAAAACCTTCAAGACTGTTCTCATGGAGGGTCTCTTGTTTGGATCAGGATGACAACAGGCCAACCCTAACAGCAACACACTCTTCATCTCTTCCTCCTCGAAATCGCCCTCCAATCTCGGGTCTGCAGATTCAAAGATCGTCCCTTTTCGGTATAATTCCCATAACCAGTTCACGATACTGTTGTTATAGTTCTGTTCTTTGGAGAAATGAGTAGGTTTCTTCCCCGAGACAACCTCGAGCATCAGGACTCCGAATGCATATACGTCTGTTTCGACTGTCGCTCTCCCGTTAAGGAAAGTCTCGGGAGCCATGTATCCCGGTGTTCCAGCTATCTCTTTCGTCGAATGATGCGTCATTTCGCTCTGTTGGATCGCTCTTGCAAGCCCGAAATCTCCGAGTTTAGGGTTGAAATCCGAGTCCAGCATCACATTGCTCGCCTTTATGTCTCTGTGAAGTATCCTATTGTCGCATCCGTTGTGAAGGTATTCCAGTGCGTGAGATAACCCTCTTACGATGTTCATCCTCGACTCCCACCCGAGAGTCGACGACCCTCGTTTCGTCGTCCTGTCTTCCAAGAAAAGGTACCTGTCTAAGCTTCCTTTCGGCATGAACTCGTAAACAAGTAGGAACTCTTTCTTCTCGTAGCACCATCCGAGTAACTTGACCAGGTTCTTGTGGTTTAGATTTCCGATCGTTTTGATTTCGGATATGAACTCTTGCTTTCCTTGATGCGATTTCTCGGAAACCCTTTTCACCGCTATGTCTCGGTTCTTCCAACTTCCCTTAAACACCATCCCGAACCCTCCTTGCCCTAGCTTGTTCTGAGGGCTGAAGTGGTTTGTGGCTTTCTTCAATTCTCTCAGCTTGAATTTCCTCGGGTTTATAGCGCAATGATCGATCTCTGCTTCTATATCCGACGGGTTTTCCTCTCCTTCCTTTGATCTTGACCTCAAATACCGGACCGATCCAAAGAGCATTCCAGCCAAAACAACAGAAGCAATCGGGATAGTGATCCAGAGCCATAGCAGCTTTGAATCTCCGCCGATATCCAAACCCTCGAACCTCCATGATTGTACGCAGTTCAGCTCGGTTTCGTTCCCTGTTGATGCCGAGAACCCAACATAAACCTTCTCAGGAAGATATGCAGAGAGATCTATGGCGTGAGAAAACACCAAGTTCCTCGGATCCTGTAATGGGTCTGCCTTCTTATCCGTGGAGACATAAACAGATAGATTCTTACCATCGTACCGAATATGAACAGCGAGACTAGATCCCGCCGAGATCCTGATTCCGTGGCCAGTTAAAGATTCTTGAACGACAGAGCTGATGCTGTTCACATTGAGGCCGACATGGTTGCTGTCAAGATCTTCAGGAAAGCTCTTCCTCGTGTCGAGCTCAACAGCCACAATCTTGGAACTCGCTGACCCGTTCGTACTGCCGTTGACTAAACCGAGCCACTGGCCATGGCTGTCTGCAGGAGGAGGCGTGTCGGCCGTGAGAACAAAGGCCAGGCCTTCACCTCCTGGGTCAGTCTGGTTCGAGACGTTGATGAGAAAGGTGGTGTCGAAGGTGGCGTTCTTGTCTTTGGTCCACAGCCTGAAACGCTTCTTGTAAAGGGCACGACCTGAGTGGTTCGTTAGAGGACCTCCGCGAACATCTGGAGTCACTTGGATCGCGTTTAGGACAACGTACGAGCCGTGTTTGATCAAATCTGATTCGTTGGTTTCGTTGAAGAGAGGGAAGTTGAACCTCAAGCTCTCGACTTTTGTCTGAATCCTGCATGACAATGCTATCGCCATGATCAGAAGCTTAATAATGGGTAGAGAAATTTTCATTTTCTTTTCTTTTGGTGTTCTTTCTCTTTTTTTTTTCTCTCTGATTTCTGCAGTTCTCTACAATGATGTTCTTGTGGAGAGACTGCAAAAAAAATTGGGTTTTGAGCAATTTCATTATTTATTTTGTTGTTTTCTTTTAAAAAAATATTGATTAGATTTAATAATTATATTCGTTTTTAGACATAATTGACTATTGAATTTATTTTATTTTAACGTGAATAAAATAGTCGTCAATGGTGGTGTGACTTAGTAAAAATGGAAGGAGGTTTAGGGAATATTTTGAACATTTTGTCGCGTTTTTATTTATTATAGGGTAAACTTTGGAATTGTAAGGAAAGAGTTGACATTTCGCATTTTAATTTGATTACATTTTCACCAACTGACCATCCATTTCATTGTTTATCACAATATTCTATTTTGTCTCAACTCAAATTGGATTCTGTCAACAACGCTGATCTTTGATTTTTCTTCCACAAATATTTTAAAATCTTGATTGCTATTATTTTTTTTGTGCTACTAAACTCAAATTTTCTATTTTTTTTTTGTAATTTTGTTATTTTTACTAAATCTATTGTTTATTTTAAAAAATAAATTACAAATGTAGAATTTATTGTACTGGGAGAAAGGTCTTGTGTTAATTTTGTCTGATCCATGCTCAAATCTCATTTTTAAAAACAGTATCATTAAGCCCAAAAATAGGATTTTGTGTTGGAATTAATATATTTATGTAGTCTAACTAATTTGGATTGTTGAATTTTAATATTAAATTACTAATTTAAAATTAGATATTTTGATGGATAAATGTTTAGTTAAAATAATTGAGGTTTGTAGAAAATTCCATGAACCAAGTCCCATCTTTTTCAAAGTTAATCACGATTAAATTTTTATCCAATTAGGATTTGATTTTTAAGACGAACGTTATTAGATTTTATTGAGAAGTAAATTAGAGAAAGTGCATTAACAAAAAAAAAAAAGTAAATCATAGAAAGGAAAAAAATAAGTCACACAATTAATATGATTCGTTATTAGATTTTTCTACTTAACTCTCTATCCAATTTTTATCTTGTTAGTCAGTCCTGTTATCGAAGACTACTACTACTTAGTGTCACGTGGTGAATTTCTATTATATTTCATTTTAATAATTTGTATAATATTTTTTTTAGTGTCCAGGTTTTCATTAAAAAACTATAATTTTCTAAAAAAAAACCTTAATTTTAACCAATTGATTTTTTTTTTTAAAAAAAAAAAGCTCATGATGCATGTATTGCATAGAGAGTTAAGTAGAAAAACCATATTTTGCCATTTTTTTTATAACCATGATGGAGCCTTCGATCCGAGATTATATCTACCTTAGATCCGAGATCAACCTTTGTATATGGACTATTTTGGTCCCGAAATTATATTATTTTCCATCAGTGGAATCGAATTCAGGAATTTGAGGATGATTCACTTCTAAACAAATGGATTGGGTGAGTTCGTAGATGCACCAAAGAGGAGAGAATCTTCCATTAAATTTGACTACAAACGATAGAGAATGCCGATCTGTCCGCACGTCGGACAAATCTCACGAAGACAAAAGTCACACAATTAATATGATTCTTTTTTATTTTATTATTTTATTTGAACTTATTATTATTAAAAAATAATAATAACGTTCGGAAAATTCATGGAAACAACAACACATTGTCGTTGTCAGATCCATACACCTCATCTTATTGAATTATTAATGCTTATTTGTTAGAATCCTTACACTGCAATCTCCCACAAATGCGTGTTTACTATGTCTAATATTCGCAGAATATCCCTAATATTA
Source organism: Tarenaya hassleriana (assembly GCF_000463585.1). NCBI lineage: Eukaryota > Viridiplantae > Streptophyta > Magnoliopsida > Brassicales > Cleomaceae > Tarenaya > Tarenaya hassleriana. The sequence continues at coordinate 3,377,193 of NW_010968505.1, read as the reverse complement.
AATATTTATATATATATATATATATCCCTTGACAACGCTATATTATATATTGAGAAAATTTGAAAAGATTACAATAATACATTCTATATTCAGATTTGATTATATTTGTATTGTTAATAATTAGACTTTATTTTTAAGAGTGAATTTCATATCTGGATAGGTCCCCGTACCCTTATAATATTTTTCTAATAATAATATACTTATAATTCATATATGTATATAATTATAGAATCTTGGTATGTAGTATCATAACTTGGTTTATCTATCTGGCTTTGACGTTATTTATATTTCTCGACAATGGTATTTACACGAGCGATAGTGAATAGTCTTGATGTTATTTATTTATTTTTATTATATTATAATTATTTTAAGAAAATCGTATTTCCATTTTTTAAAAAACAATACTTGGATGGCTAGCTCTTGAGTAACGCACCATTTTTTAACTCTTTTTTCTACGAGGGATAGATTGTTTCACTGAAATAGAAATTGGTCTATTTGGTCCGTGTTTAATTTTTCAACACTCTTGTAGTCACGCACATATTTTTTTTATTTCATTATTTTGTAACCATTGATGCAAATCCTAAATTCTTTAAATTTCCAAGTAAAAGACAGTTTTGGTGGGAAAGCCATTGGACCACAAAATAACCCTAATTAAATATCACATTCGTAAAAAATGTTATTATTGTATTTACAGATATCAATGTAACGCCAAACCAACGTTTTGTAAACTGTAACACAAATACAGATATTGCGTTTGTGATTTGAACAATCGGCCCGCATGTCATCTGTCTGCAAAATCACAAGCGAAATAGTTGTAGCAGCAGACCTAGAAAAATGTATAAAAAGAGACAATAATTATATATATATATATATATATATAATTTTATAAAATCAAATTTTATTTTTATAAAGTTTGTAAAAAAAATACTATTTTTTAGTTAATTAAAAGGGATCTGTGACCCATCCCATAGAAGGTAGGTCCGCCTCTAAATAGCTGGAACATTTTTTTTTGCACAAAACTAAACATATAGCACATAATCTTAAACAAAATTAATTCGATACAAAAATTGAATTGATATATTTTTTTATGATAAAATTAACCCATTGAAGATAAATACAACATGGATCTAATATGAAAACAACAAAAAAAATTTGAATAAAAATGATATAGTATTTAGAAAATAATAGAATGAATATAGCTAGTTGTTATAAAAGTGCATGAATATAAAGCCAACCTAGATAGTTCAACCGGTGAAATGGGGACGCAAAACGTCTGTCCCGCCCCGAGTTCGAACCCCAAGTTGGGAAGGGAGTGCATAATTCAAATCATATGGCTAGCTTCCGTCCCCGGAATTAATCCGGCAAAACCCGGTTACCAAAAAAAAAATGCATGAATATAGCTCCTATGATAATAACAATTTAAACCCGAAAATAATTCAATAAATGTAATCGAAAACCGAAATGATCAGCTCTATTAGGAAGCATATTATAAACTCTATGCCATATAATTAGCATGATTTCGATGTCAAAACAATCTTTTTAAGTGACTCTCAAGCGACAGTTTTCAAGATTCTTAATCCAAATTGGTTAAGTAAACGTCGGAGGAAACCTTATCAGATAATTATAATGTCTGATTTGTCATAATAATACAGCTGTAATGACCCACCAACTCTCATCGCATATTTAAAATTTTCAATGCATGGATCTGCTGAAAGAAAATCTTATTAGCCCAAAATATTTTTGGTCTTGATTTTTTTTTTTAGTATTTTGTTTCGAAATCAGTTAATTTAATTTTAAGATAGCTATACTCAATCGATTTTAAATCATATTTGATTTCGGTTTAAGTACATATATTATATTATGAGTGGTCATTTTGGTTATTAACTAAATAATCAAACTCAAACCAAATGAGACATAACTATAATCAAATTAAATCTAACATATAAAACGAACGGTTATAACTTCTTTAAACCCAAAAAAAAATCCAAATCAAATTGTACCAAATCGGGAAAAAAATAATCAAAAAAATCGATAAACTTTTTTTTTAAAAAAATGAATTTTTTATCATATAAAACCGAATCTTAAACAAACCAAACCGAATTAATCCAAAGTTAATATAAAAAACAAATTGGTTATAGTTTTTCTATAACCAAAATAATCCGATCGAAAAGCCGAGATGACCACTCCTAATTTATATATGATTTGGATCATTTTTAATCGTATCCGATCCGGTTTATTTTTTAGCATTGTCTACCTCTTTAGAAGATTTTAAGTTTAATATAATTACACCACTTTTTGGCTAACCGCGTGGAGTAAGTACAATAATGCAACAGATGGAGACTAAGTAACAGAAGGATTATATTACTTTTGCCGTAGAAAAAGGCCAATAAGCTTTAACCAGCTTTTCGATTTTTGTTTTTTTGACTAAGTATGCAAAAGACACACTTAATCTTAATGTCTTATTCGATTTCCATCACTCAATTTAATTAGTAAACATGATTAACGCGGTGATTAACTCTTTTCCACGTGTATATATTTTGGCCACGATGCAGAAAGCTTCAATCCCAAAAAAAAATCTAAGTTTTTTTCCCCTCTCTTATTGCTTATCTTCAATGGCTTCTCTTAGAGCTGCAAACTGTTCTTCTAACCGTGATCTCTTCGCCATGACCTTGATCGTTCTTCCTCTCGTGTCGTCGATGTTCGGAACCTCGTACGGGCAATTGAACGCGACGTTTTACTCGGGAACGTGCCCTAACGCCTCGAGTATCGTCCGTAACATCGTTCAACAAGCTCTTCAATCCGATCCAAGAATCGGGGCAAGCCTTATCCGCCTTCATTTCCATGATTGCTTCGTCAATGTAAGTCTCATTCCACTAGATGCGAACTCTTTGCGCTACAATGTTTCGTTTCTCGACGTACTGATGAAATCCGTCTCCGTCTTCTTGATCTCGAAAGGGTTGTGATGCTTCGATCTTGCTCGACGGCAGCGGAAGCGTACAGAGCGAGAAGAACGCTGGTCCGAACGCCAATTCGGTCAGAGGGTTCGGAGTCGTGGATAATATTAAGACAGCCCTCGAAAACGCTTGTCCGGGCGTTGTTTCTTGCGCCGATATCTTAGCTTTTGCCTCTGAATCCTCCGTTTCATTGGTGACGTCTTTTGGGCCTTAATGGGCCTTAAACATGGGTCCATATGTGGTTTGATGTATTCGGCCCATTTAGAGGGCCCATTGGCAAGTCAATCTTCAAAGTAAAAAAGAATGAGCACCCAAGATCTAATATAAGACCACATCACATCATATTATATATATATATATATATATAAGAATACGTATTATTAGCATATTGTACATCTTAGTTTGTAGATGATTACAGTAGAAAACCCTAAGTTGAGATCTGAACGATATTATGATAGTGCTTATATATATATACACACACACGTGCATGTATGTGTTCATGAAGTAAATGTTGAATTTTTCAGTCGGGAGGTCCTTCATGGACGGTGTTATTGGGAAGAAGAGACGGTCTAACCGCGAACCAGGCAGGTGCAAACACGTCGATTCCTTCTCCTTTCGAAGGATTGAGTAACATAACCGCTAAATTCTCTGCGGTCGGGCTAAACACTAGCGATCTCGTCGCCTTATCTGGTAAATCAAAAACCCGATATAATATCGATACCTACCTTGCTGCTCAAGTTACCGACTTGTAGATAGAAACCCTAAAACTGTGAATATCCACAATCTGATCAGGAGCTCACACGTTCGGGCGAGCGCAATGCAGACTCTTCAGCAGTAGGCTCTACAATTTCAGCGGAACCGGAAATCCCGACCCGAGTTTGAACACGACGTTTCTGAACAGTCTTCAGCAGCTGTGCCCTAGAAACGGATCTGGCTCCGTAATTACGAATCTCGATCTCCAAACTCCGGATTCTTTCGACAATGCTTACTTCGCGAATCTGCAGACCAATCAGGGGCTTCTTCAATCCGACCAAGAACTGTTCTCAACTCGAGGCGCGGCCACCGTGGCGATCGTTGCTTCTTTCGCAAGTAACCAGACGTTGTTCTTTCAGGCGTTTGCTCAGTCTATGATCAACATGGGAAATATCAGTCCCTTGACTGGGAACAGCGGCGAGATTAGACAAGACTGTAAGAAGGTTAATGGCAGCTGAAGTTGAGTTTAAAAAAATTTTGAAACTTTTTATTATTATTATTATTTGTGAGGTGATGTTTAGTAAAATCACTATATCAACTGATGTTCTCTTTTTTTTTTTTAATGTTTCTGAAATGGTTATTAATATTCGGTATTCCAAGATAATTAATATTATTGGAAATAATTGTATTCTAGATTCATGGTACAAAATTTACCGATACACAGTTCAATAAAATGAAAAAGGTAATAAAGCGGTAAGAATATTTTAGATTTAATTATATGAATAAGTTCTACCATATACGTTTTCATGGGTCAACATTAATATTCGCTTAACTTTTAAGACATAAATTTCCAAAAATACCAAGAATCGTCATGAACAAATCCTCTTATTGAATCATGAATTTCCAAAAATACCACCTAATATATAGGGGGCAAAGGACACGAGAAACCAAATTTACTGAATTTAGTCACAAGGTGAAAATTAATTATATTGTTGCATGTTATGTGTGCCATCCATGTATTTTAGGTTAATTTTGGATCATTTCAACCCTGTGATTACACATTTGCATGCCAACAATTTACGTGAGTCATCATTTGTGTATTATAAATCATTTTTTTAAAAATGTATATAAGATGGTAAAAAAAATATTGTATTGTTTATAAAATTTCTTTGTCACTAATATAAATATAATGTTATCGGTTGCAGAAACCCAAAAAGAAAAATAAAGGTGTGATTGCAAGAATATAACTCGTAACACGTTATTTTTATTATAATGTAGTCGGAAATTTGAATATTGCTTTTGTTATGATTAATGTGGATTAATATTAATCAATAAAAATAAAGGAATGTACCCAACAGATCGTCATGTTTACCACTGCTCTATCAAGACGGCCCAAAATACAGTTATTCCCAGATTGGGTTCGGGGCCAACTCTCAAGGGTAGGAGGTAACTCTCAATCTCATTCGATTCCTGGCTGGTGGGGAGGGAGGTAATTTCTGGGTTTATATGATCCATATACAAATGCTGCTCCCGGATCGGAGGTTTACCTAGTCAGCGTGCTCGAAGGTTAGCAGCTAGGAGTCTTCCGTTATAAAAATAAAAAATAAAATAAAGGAATGTATCAGATTTATAGAAAATATCCGCGACAATAACATTGTAAAAGATATTTTACATAAGCATTTACTCGTGAGATTTATATATTATCATCTTATTATATCCTAAATACTCAGTAAAATATTATTTTTTTTCTCCAAACAAATTTTACATCGTACGGCTCCTCGATCTTATAACATATTCATCGTGGTTGTCCTGGCTTCCGAAATTCGTACCTCAATGAGTTCCATGTGATTTTTTTTAGGAAAAAAAACTGGTTATGCCACGTGGCGAAAGGATGCACCAGATTGGATCGTGACACGGAGTACAAGAAAATTTAACCACCAACAGTCAAATGTCTGATGACTTTTCTCCCCTTTTGGAAAAATAAATATTATTTTATAAACTTTATATAAAGAATATTGACATTTTTTTTTTATTTGAACCAAACATCCCATGTGACATCGACCGACCCATTTCCAACACATATATACATATATAGTTTCCATATAGTTATTTCATAATTTTTCGGATTTAAAAACGTAAAAATTCCACCAACATTACATTATATTGTCGGTGATTCATTAAATTCCGCAGCACTTAATTGTGCACTTCTTCTTGAACTTTTCAAACTCTCCAATAATATAAATAATTAATAGCAACACAACCACCAAATTCAATGGCTGATAATCTCTCCAATAAAATAAATAATTAATAATAAAAACGCAACCAACAAATTCAATGCTTCATAATAAATTATTATTATGTAATTAATAAATTATTACTCTTTAGTAACAAAAACATTTACAACAGCTTTAAACCGCCCCCCATCAAAAGATTACACCTTTTTTTTTTTTCAGATATCCATAAATCTAGTTTCTCTCTCTCTCTCTCTCTCTCTGCACATTTCAATGACGGTAAACTGTAAATCTCCATTTTTTTTACTCCGAACACAACGTGGAAATGGAAACAAGCTCCAAAGTTCATACCTTTAGGGTTTTCGCCTCGCGTTTCCGAGTTTGCCGAGTTGCACAAGCAACTCGGCGTAGAGGATTTCATTCCACGAGTCGGGTACCCCGGGAAGGCACCAATGGCTGCAGTCTTGGTACCTCAACGGCGATCTCCGCTCTTCGGGCGATAGGTTTTGCTTCCTGTAGATTGATGGGTGACCGTCCTTGCGGTAATCCGTCAATCTCGTGATGTTTAGATACGTCACGGGCGTCTTCATACCCTTTATGACCCTCTCTAGAACCTGCATTTTAGGCGGGTACGGCGTGAGGTACGTCTCATTCTTTATCGGTTCCGTCTCGCTATCGCAGGCCCCTCCCGAGTTCCATTGCCCGCCGCTGGAAAGAAAGCAAACTTGATGAATTTTAGAACAGGTTTCAAATTTCAATTAGGGTGGCCAACTCGGTTAATAACCGTATAATACACAATCATATCTAGACCGAAAATGATACAAAAACCGGACGGTTATAACATTTCTAAAATATAAAAAACCACAAATACTGATTTTGAACATAAGCGAATCAAAAATAATAGAAAGATCCGAAAATTCCTTTGAAAAACGAACCAAAACGAACAAAATTCAATATAATTACCGAATCTTTTAAAACTGAAATAACTCAAACCAGAAATGACCACCCCTAGTTGAGTAGTTTCAAGGATGTAAGATTCAAGAGTCACAGATCTTGTTTCACCTGAAATGTGATGCGGAGTATCCCCGGAATAAAACGAGGGATTTGTCCGGATTCACGTTCTTATCGACCCATCGAGACCAAGTCGTCAAGGCTTTCCTGAAAGCTTCGAGGACGTTGAGTTCGCCGTACACATGACTGCCCTCTTGGTAATAATCCTCCCTAAGAAACATTTTTACACATGGACCAGGTCTCAGTCCCCGAACAAGCAAAAATACACGAAACAAAACCCTAGACACGGGATTAAGAAGGTTACCCTTTGGACGTTTTCTCATGAGTCCACCAGTGTCCGGTGTTGAAGATGATGATATCCGCTCCTTTGTATTGCTCGGAGGATCTCCCGACCAAATCTAACCGCAAAGTCTCCTTCTTTGTCCCGTTCTTGTCCACGACCTCCCATTCTTGGACCAAGAAAGGCGAAACATAGAATTCCACCGTGCAGTCATAGTCCTTATACGCATGACCATAACATATCATGGATCAAAAACCCGAAAAACCAACCAATTCAAATGAATGTGAAATGCTGCGATCGAATGATTTCGGTACGAGGATTTTGAAGCTTTTCTTACTTTGAACACGAAAGAGTACTCGGCTTCTCCACGGAAATGATGCCTTCCATTGGCCTCAAAGACTTTGCTTTGATCTTTCACTGATCCTCTAAGGATACAGACGAGAGATTCCCACATGTTCCGATTTAGCGAATCGCCGACGAACACAAGCCGTCTCCCTCTGATCATCTCCAGCAAATGAGCCCCGTTTAACCTATCATATACATACACATACACATACAGATTCATATTTCCTATAGCCACATGATAATCACAGAAAACTGCAGAGAAAACTTTCCTGGAAAAAAGTCCAAAGCATTATATTATAATGAAAATGAATCTAGATTTGGATTCAAGGATCAAAGGTATCAGAACCCATCAAGATAATTCATTTGGTTCAGAAGCTGTAAGAAAGACGAATCCGATAACGTACCTTGGCAAATCACACTTCTTGGGTTTCCACTTCAGTTTCTGAAAATCCTTGTCGGGTCTTCCATTGAGGATGCAGTTGAACTGTTGATCGATCAAGTTACACGAACCGGGTTTGTAAAGTGGATAAGATTCGTCCTTTACCCACCCTCCATCAAAGAAATCGCAATTCTTAAGAGACTCTTTCCATTTCTCGATCTCTTCCTTCACCGAAGAGCCCGAGTCACTCTTGTTGCTCTCTTTCTCCGGCGGAGAAGCCGGTGGATTCAAGGCACTGAGATCGGCTGATTTCGGCGCCGGAACTGCTGTCTGGTTTGCCTTGGAAGCTTGGTCTTTGTCTGAATTCGGAGCACTGACCTTCGCGTTCTTCGAATTCGACTGTTTCCCCCCTGCTTGATCACTCCGTGACTGATTACTCGATCCGTTCAGTGATTCATCTGAAACTGGGGACTGATTGGTGCTGTTTTTCGTAACTGGGTTCGTCTTTTTTGCGGTCGGAGACTCAAAGGTTTGATTTTTACCAATCGAACCCGACTTGTCAGAGATGGTTGATTGCAATGTGCCGTTTTTAGGAACTGAGCCGGGGAAACTCGATGTCAGAGCCGAGAAATTGCCAGTTTCAGAAACTGGGTCGGAGAAATTCGATCCGGGTTTCGAAGAAACAGCGTCACTGGATCGATTATTCGGCTGCTGCGACGACGACGAAGTAGCATTCGGTAGAACATAAGAGAAGATCGAGGAGAACTGAGATCTGTATCTGTCGGCGGCGGAAGATCCACCCCCACCGCCGGAATCTCCGCCGTAGTCCGCCGCGGAGGAGGACGAGAAGAGGTTAGAGAACCATGGAGAAGACGAGTTCGGAGATGGGCTGAAAGCAAAGAACACGGTGAAGGCCACGAAAGTGATGACGGAGACGTAGGCGAAAGTGGATGCCTTTCTGGGTTTCACGGCGGTGATGAGGCTCTTGACGTCGGCGGCAGCGGCGGAGACAGCCGTGGTTGCTCCTCCTCCTCCGCCGTTTATGGGCATGTACTTGACGGAATCCGACGCCATTAACGACAACGGAGCTTTCTGTCAGGGGGTTTGTGCGGCGAGCGAGGACTCTCTCTCTCTAGAAGTGAGATGTGACTGTGAGTTGTGTTTTGTGTTTGGTGTTTAGAGAGAGAAAGTGAGGAGAGAGAATGAATATTTCTAGAGAGAGAAAGGACAGTTGTCGTCGACGACGAGAGGACTCTCTTCAAGGTTGCGAGTTAGATAAAGTGGCATTTGTTTAGGGAACGTCGTTAAAGCTAAGGGCTTGTGGAATTACCCTTTGTTTTCTTAGAAATTACGGGTAGTGCCACTGAGAGGACTTGTCGGTGAAGTCTTGGAAAGCAAAGGGTCCATGGACATATTGGCCATATCTCACATGAATTGATAATTAAATACTTATATTAAGTACCTTTATAGCATTTTTATATTATTTGATTTTTATTTTTGGAAAGGCAGTCGAATATAAATCTGATTTGGACACGTATTAAATCTCAAATATCCCAATCAGATTCAATTTGACAATTTTTAAAAATTTGTACAATATAATAAAATCATTTTATTCCAATTTTTATTTTATTCTATAACTTATTATTCAATTCACTATTACTCGACTTTACGATAATATATAGTAGAATAATTTACTTTAATGAAACTAATGTTATTTGACTGGTTAAAAAATATGGAAAATGATAAATTTATGAATCAATCTTAAAAGGAAGAAAAAATACTATATAATATTTTTTTTGTATATATATAATATTTAAAATATAACATTAAGAATTAGTACGTACAAAAAAAAGGAATAACCATTGAGAAAATTAAACTTTATGAAAAACCCACATGGATAATTTACCGCTAAACAACCCGACTAATGTATAAACTTTGCACTTAATATAATATATTTTCACGGTTGCTAAAATAAATTATTTAAAATTTTTTTTAAAAAAAAACAGAATAGCGAAAATCATTGGAGTGGCAGAGTTTGTAAATAAAGGGGAACCGTAGAATGTATGCCGGAAAAACCCTTGAGAAATTACATTTGGGTGGTTAGTGGAACTCTTCGCATCAACAACGCAGATTTAGCGTTCTGCGTGTGGGGCCCGTTCGTCGACCGTACTTATCCTTATTTGGACTCCATTACGCTTTTAGTATTATAGCTTCAATAAAATATAAATCTATATAGGAATGTATGTGTGTGTGTGTATATATATAGGTGGTAGCACTGTAGTCAGTAATATTCCTAACATTAGTTTTAAAATTTTAAATAATTTTATAAAAAAATTAAACTAATATATGCTTACCTCACCGTATCATAAATATTCTAATAAAAACGAGTCATAATATTTGACGTTGAAATTTTTTTTACAATTTTTAATAAACTATAAAAAAAGTCACGTATACTTTTATTTAAATCTAAAATATAATTAATATTAATTAAGTTTATTAGAATTTATTAGTTTTAATTAAGGATAAAATTAAAAATTATTTTTAAAAAATATTTAGAAAACCTAAAATGATAACTATTTTAAAACAAAAAATTTTGCATATAACTTCAATTATTTAGAAACGTTTTTATATATATTGCGATGCGTTCCAGTTATATTCAACATTTGTACCTGAGATCAGATCATGTATCATGAGATTTTTGCCAGCAAAAAATAAATGATATAATGGAATGAGAATATAAATAATATTAATTTGAAACAATATGCCATTTTATAACGTGATTCGAAAATGGAACTCAATTATTTCAAATGAGCATTACAAAAATCTTCATAAAAAATATATATACAAAAATCAGCCGACAGTATACAAAAAATGTGAATCGAGGAAAATAAAAAAAAATAAGTAAAATAAGGAAATAGGAATGGACCCTTCCTCTTCACCGACGGGCTGAGTGTTGATTGGTCAGAGCTGAAGCATCACATTTGTTTTTTATTTTAAAAAAAAACCCACCGTCACGAGTATTTTTTTTTTCGAAATTCAATTTTATTTATTATTGACAAAATTATTATTTGGTTGATTTTAATTTATCACCGTTTTGCAACGATAGATACACAAACGTACTAGTTATACATATATATGAGATCTAAACTAATATGAATATTGTCTTATCTGTTTAAATTAATTTACACAAAGTTAATGAAAATTAACGTGGATATTATATTTTATTTTATAATATTAATATTTTCAATAATAGCTTTTTTAGTATGTGATCAACAATTCGTGTTTAACAAGATTTTTATTTAGGCATATGATAAGAATAAAATAATTATTTAGACAAATTTGTCGAATTCATATAGCAATTTCTACCTAAAATACGATCACCAAACAATTTATTCGGTCACATGTGAAAGCTTTCACAACGGCTATCATAAGTCAACAATCCGTACTAAAAGAAATTCGAATAAAAAAAAAGAAAAGTTCGAATAATAAGCTAATAAATATCAATAATTTCACAATTTCACGGTATATTTTTTATTAAAAGTTTCCGACCATGTCAAACTATTTGATTTTTTTTAGATTTACTACACTTAGTTATAAAAATAGTTTGCTTATTTTTTTTTAATCAAATTTCTATTATTTTGACACCTTTAACAAATGATATAAACTAATTTGTATACAAATCCTTTAAAAGACTAGTCAATTCATAAAAAATTAAAAAACAAATCAACATATGTATTATTATTATTATTATTATTATTATTATTATTATCGCCATGTGTGAACCGTAGGTGCATGTGGTTTTGGTCACTATAACCAAATTTAGGTTTGACGAAATTTAAATAGTGTGATTCATAGTCAAAATTACCTTTGACCAAGAAACTTACCGCGTCGAGTCGAACACCAACACGTCACATTTGAATCCTGGGGATGTGAAAATGAAACTAAATTTAGGCCATTTCCATTATTTTCTTATTCTTTCTTATTATTTTTTTTACCACGAATTATTTTGCCATATATAAAAGCAACTAAAATTTTCATTTATAAAAATACTAACAAATAAAACATAAAGCACCAAAAATAAAATAACATCGGAAAATGAAGTTTATGTGCTGCAAATGAATCATATGAATATATCATTTGTTACATTTTTATTTAAGAAATTAGTTATGTTTTCAAATTTTGATATATTAAAACTTAAAAACTTTGTATAACAAATAAATCATAAATAAATATTTGAATCAGTATAAAACCAATCTACCATGACCATGGAATCATGCAAAAGATAGTTTTTTCTTAAATATTTGATTATTTAAATATCATATTTCTTATTTAGAAAACTATATATTTATCTTCTCTTTATCGTTATAATCATTACTGCGAGTCAAAATAATTGTTCTTTTTAATTTTACGCAAATTAAATTAAAATACTTTTTTATATATTATTGATTTAATATATTGTAGTTTTAGTTTAAAAAATATGTATTTTGAAAATTTAAATATTAGATTGAAAATTTATCTTCAATATCTATGCTGGGTATGTAAAATGAAAGTTAGACAGTTGTGATAGGAATAAATATGTTGAATAAAATATTGGTTAAAAATAAGTTATGATAGGCATTTTTTCGAAAATATAATAATTACAAAAGGTTGGTAAAAAGAAAAGCAAGGCAGGAGGTTCATTCAAGTCCACCCATTTTGGTTATGATTTTTTGTTCATTCGCACACGCGGGTTTAAAGTTCATGGAAATGCATAATAGCTGAAGGGACTGAAACCACGCAATTGCATTGTCTCTTATAGTCTTGTCATGAACTACAACAAAACTCAACCTTTCCTTTCGGAGAATCACATCCCGAACCCGAACCCGAAAACCGAACGGATCCTACGGAAAATAAGATCCCTCCATCCCCTCTCCGTGCTCTCCACCACCGTCGCATTCCCATATCTGCCATCAGCCAAATCACCAGATGAAAACTCAAGTGTACACTAGTAATGACATCACCACATACAAAGAAACTCAAGTAGGCTGGAACAAAGGACACAGCTCATCTACCCTCGAGGGTTTCGGGCATAAATTTCATACTCAGAACACAACCTTTCTGAATCAGCAAAGGCTCAACCTTTCTGAGTAGAATGAGATCATGGGCAAAGCATCAAAAGCAAATCAAGCTCGTGGTTACGGGTCTAAGATTCCCCCTCGACTAGGTTTTCTAGATTCAAAAGCCCTAACTCAGCATCAAAAGCAAGTCAGACGAGGACATTTCATCAACAGGACACTCACCTGTCCTCTTCGGGAATATCGGTATGAGTCAGCTTGACAATGGTGACCCCTGCTTCAGGCTCCTCTAACGTAAGCTTCATCTGAAACATTTCATCAACAGAAGCATATACGTTGAACAATCATCACACCAATCAACACAAGAAAATCATCGAATTTCTATATATATATATATATATATATATATATATATCACTCTTTAAAATTACTACTATAAGAGTTCGAAATAGTAAACAAAAAATATCGAATACTTAAATTGAAAATTAAGTTATAATGGGTTTCAAATGAAAAAAAAAAATTTCTTAAACGTACCTAAAATTCACATGATATCTATCAACAACTTGATTTGATATAACTAAAACGATTCCCATTGTCAAACAATTTTTACCAACTAAGTATTAATTTATTTCATTTTAAAAGTTTGGAAATGTGAATATTAAAAGAAATTATAATATGGTGTATATATATAAGATTAACAATAAATATGCAGAAACTAATATATATATATATATATATAAACGCAACGCTTCAAAAAATTTTAAATACCGAAACGTAATGTTGCAAACGCAGAACGCCGGAAAAGGGAAAGGCAAAAGCCAAACGCACCCTTAATATTGTGGACCCCACCTGAAACCCAATCTTTCGGATAAGCTTCTTCGTCCTCTCCTCCTCCTCCCCATACTTATTATTTTTCAAATCTTTAAAAATCAAAACTTTAAAATATCTCAAACCAAAAGATTGAAAATTTTCCATGGAAACGCAAATATCTCATTGACGAATTACAAGGGGAAAAAAAAAGATGTCAGCTTTGGCACCAAACCCTCAAATTCTAACGAGACAATTTCAAAGTAGAAGAGGGAAACAGCAACGATTCATGAGGAGACAGATCAGTAGTTTCTTGAGAGAGAATAATTCTGGGATCTGCAGTCCCAGTTCTTGTTCTTGTTTTAGGGTTCATGAGGAAGTGAAGATTCGGAAGAGGGATTGGAGAGTAGAAGCCTTTTGGTCGAACTTGTCGAGGCCAAGTACGGTGGAGATGGAACCCATAAACGACGTTGATGAGCTCGACCATGTTCTCTCTCACCCGCAACCTGTCATCATTGAATGGTAATAGCATATATATAGTATATAGTTAAAGGGTCTTGTGATATATGTATGTATATATACATGTGTAAATTTAAGTGAAAATGATGGTAGGATGGCTTCATGGTGCCGGAAATGCATTTATTTGAAGCCTAAGTTGGAGAAATTGGCCGCGGAATATGATACCAAGTAAGCATGTTCTATATATATAGATATGTGTATGCCTTTTCTACGTGTAATTAGAGATATGTACATGTAATTAGATCACAAAATAGAAACGAAAAATGCAGAATAAAGTTTTTCTACGTGGACGTGAACAAGGTCCCTCAAACTCTGGTGAAGCGTGGAAACATCTCGGTACGTAACCTTCTCATCATCACCATCATCTAAAACATATACATATACCTATCGATTTCTCTCATTGGCCGATACGTATATGTGCAGAAAATGCCGACAATTCAGGTACTCCTCGTACTCTCCTGATTTGGTTTCCTCCCCCGCAAAAACCAGCGATGAAAGACTGAAGGGTGTGAGAAAAATGCGCAGTTGTGGAAGGAAGGAGAGATGAAAGAGGAGGTGATAGGAGGCCACAAAGGATGGCTTGTCATCGAGGAAGTCCGGCTCATGATCTGCAAATATCTCTAATCTCTCCCTTTACATTTCCATCAGAAGTCGCTTTGGCCGAGTGGTTAAGGCGTGTGCCTGCTAAGTACATGGGGTTTCCCCGCGAGAGTTCGAATCTCTCAGGCGACGTTTCTATTTTTGCTTTTTTGTATAAAAGCACACGCGGGTTTAAAGTTCATGGAAATGCATAATAGCTGAAGGGACTGAAACCACGCAATTGCATTGTCTCTTATAGTCTTGTCATGAACTACAACAAAACTCAACCTTTCCTTTCGGAGAATCACATCCCGAACCCGAACCCGAAAACCGAACGGATCCTACGGAAAATAAGATCCCTCCATCCCCTCTCCGTGCTCTCCACCACCGTCGCATTCCCATATCTGCCATCAGCCAAATCACCAGATGAAAACTCAAGTGTACACTAGTAATGACATCACCACATACAAAGAAACTCAAGTAGGCTGGAACAAAGGACACAGCTCATCTACCCTCGAGGGTTTCGGGCATAAATTTCATACTCAGAACACAACCTTTCTGAATCAGCAAAGGCTCAACCTTTCTGAGTAGAATGAGATCATGGGCAAAGCATCAAAAGCAAATCAAGCTCGTGGTTACGGGTCTAAGATTCCCCCTCGACTAGGTTTTCTAGATTCAAAAGCCCTAACTCAGCATCAAAAGCAAGTCAGACGAGGACATTTCATCAACAGGACACTCACCTGTCCTCTTCGGGAATATCGGTATGAGTCAGCTTGACAATGGTGACCCCTGCTTCAGGCTCCTCTAACGTAAGCTTCATCTGAAACATTTCATCAACAGAAGCATATACGTTGAACAATCATCACACCAATCAACACAAGAAAATCATCGAATTTCTCATCAGAACAATCAGTGAGGAAACCCCATTGCTGACCGTTGAATCAAGGCCATCCGGCCAGCTTCCGAACCGCCATTTCTGGACGATCAATTTGCCTTCTTGAAGCTCCAGGTTAGTCCCAGTGACCGACCCGTCGAACACGCTGATCGACCCACCAACTTCTTTGCTGATCTTGGCATTGCTCTGCGTGAAACCCTTCCACCCATTCTCATCCATCAGAATCGCATACATGTTCTTAGCTCTGCAATTGAATTTCTCCGTCAAAGCAATCGTCTTGAATCTCTTCTCCTTCTTCTTCTTCTTCTCATCATCCGCCTTCTTCTTCTCCACCGCAGCCGCAGCCGCAGCCGCCGGAGAACCACCACCGTCCTTCGCCGCCGCAGATGCAGATTTCGGAGTCACCTTCTTAGCCTCTAGTTCGTCCTTGCACGGACCCCCTTTCGCCAGGGAAAATCACTCTAATATACCAAATGTGTCGCACCCATTTCAGTGATGCCAAAAAAAATCAAATTTTTTTTTTGAATTCTATACCACTTTTAGACTTAATCCGTCCGAAATAACCTTTTTTTTATATTTTTTTCGATTTTATTACGACTGTTTATTTAGAATCAATTGCAATTGTATTTAGAATCAATTACGACTTTACAATTATAATTACACGGTAAGGGTAATATGGTTTTTTCGATAAAAATTTAATGGGTTATAATTTTTTTGGGTGTATCGGGAGAAAAGCATGCGACACTTTTTGGTACATCTAAGTGATTTACCCCTTTCGCCATGCACTCGACATAAACCCTAACTTTCTCCAGAATCAACGGCTTCCCTTTGGCCACCATCGCCTCCTTCAACGTCGTCCCGATCGGCCCTTCGTCCTTCACCGAGAACCTGATCTCCGGATCCTCTCCGGCGTTCTCGTCGGAGATGTACGGCATCTCAACGAAACCGTCGGCCTTCAGGAGTGTTTTCCCTTCCGAATCCCTCGCCTCACCTTCCTCTCGTACCCAGGAATGATCGTTCCTTTGCGCACATTGACGTACGCCTCGCCGTCGACCTTCACGATCCGCTTGATCTTGATGAAGAGGTCGCCTTCTCCGGCGAGGACAATGGCGCCGGAGAGATGCTTGTTGAAGAAGCTCCGAGACCATTCGAGACAGTTCGTCTCCGCCCAGTGCCAGTTATGGACGTTGGTGCCGTCGGATCTCTCCTCCACGATCCACCGCTTGTCACCTTCGCCGTACTTCGCCATTGTCGGAGCTCGTGAACGATATTCTTCTGTGTATCAAAGAAGAGAAGGAAAAGCAGAAGATTTCGGATGGAATTCGATTGATATTTGGGTGAAGAAGCAGCTAAGACAAGAGAGACGAAGACGAAGACCAAGACCAAGAAGATGAAAGATGAAAGCGAAGGAGAAATTAATTGAATTTAGGAGCCATTTTAGAAACTGCGCTTTCTTTTCTTTTAAATGACAAGGAAGAAACAGAGTTGGTTTGGAATGTGATAATCTTTCAATGTAAAAATAAATTAACGAAGAATATAAGAAAAACTTGTAAATATATATATATATATATATATACAATTTTTTTTCTACATAATAATACATCAAATATTTAGAATCTTTATATCAATATATAATTTTTCAAATTCTCCTACAACTAATAATAACAACAATAACAACCACAACACTTGAAATATCTGTCAAATTTTGGAAATATAAATATAAGAAAAATTTGCTGCAAAAATATCATCAACGGCCTTTCTGCTGCAACCGGTGCCATTAATGTGGGATATATCCAAATGAGTTTTGCTCTTCAGCTTTCATATTCATTACAGAACCTGAAAAAACAGAGTAGAATGGCTTCAGAAATCAAGGAGGATAAGGTTATATATGGCACAGACACGACAAGTCTTACAGCCAAACAAGGTCCCCCCCCCCCCCCCCCCGCCCCGCGCTT
>NW_010968505.1:3322760-3359298 GCF_000463585.1 Tarenaya hassleriana | reverse complement strand
CCCCCCCCGGGCCGTGGCTCTGCATCTGCGTGGGCTGTCAATGGAAGCTCGTGCTCATTTGGGAAGAAACAGATCTCGAAATGGTGACCACTGACCAGACAAGCTCCCAGAAAGCAATGATTCAGACACAGATAAGTGTGAACCACTTGCAGGAAACGAAAACACTAATGTACTAGTTTCCTTTCTCATGTCATGATCTCCTCGTCAATGAACTCATCGTTCAGTGACTTATGGTAGACAGATAGGATTAGAAACATCAAATGAAAACACTATACAAGTCAGTGGAAAGATGTCAAGGCGCATGCAATTGCTTCCCGGCATAAAACAACCACACACAGATCAACAAGCTCGGTTCCGAACCGAGCTTACACAAACAACAATCGAAAATAACAACAAAATCGGTAAACATCAGATTCATACAGGGCACAAATTTAAAACTATCAAACCTCACCACCAACACGAGAAACTGCTTCCAATCCCAAAGATTGAAACAAGCCATCAAAAACAATCTGCAAAAGGACATAAATCACGAGCCAAATTTAACACAAACTAAAAACGTTGGTCATATAATAAAGAGTTTCTTCGACGTACCTAGATTCCAGAAAAAAAAAGACCCTCAAACTGGTTGATGAAACAGTGTTGCAGTCAGCAGTTAGTAGTGACAGATAGAGCATGTCTATTCTTGCTAATTGTGGAATGTGTCACTGTCTGGACTGATTCATCTGGTAACATTCCTACCCTTGAGAATGCAACCGGCTGTAAAACTCTGTGAAGTCAAGCCGGAAAAAGAGGAACTTGAGATCGACACATTGGTGGACGGGTAACAGAGACAGGAACCCTTCAAGTGATGATGTGTACTCCTTTGCGATACCGTCCATGTCTTGGGCCATGCTTTGGAGAAATTCTCCAGCACGTTGTGTTATGGCCTTCCTACCTTCACTGATCCATGAACCAGACTCTTGTGTTTTATTCCTTTCCCGCGACGATTCTTTGGTTCTGCAGAATTCGAACGTTAATCAGAGTTTATACTTAACAGGAGAAAGAAACGTTTAACGTTTACCTTTTTAACTCGTAAAAGTTTGTACCTTATTTGCAACTCATGAATTCCCTCATACAACCGATCTGCATGGCTTCTGAACCGCAATATAAGCTCGAAGAGGACAAAAAGGGATTTGCGAAGGGTTTGTGACTGTTCACCCAGGAGAGATTTTTCCACAATGGAGTTGAGGTACTTCTCATGTGCTGCCAATAGATCATCGAGGTCTTTAGCATCTTCCATTTCTTTCGAAAAATCAGACCATGACACTTCCAATACCTCAAACATGATGTAGTACTGTAAGTTGGTGACAAAATGGTTCATTTCATTCCAGAGAACCTGGCATCGTCTCAGGGTTGAGAGAAGTTGAAATTTCACCGTTGCTTGGAGCTTAACAAACGAATTAGAGGTGATACAATTTGGTTTCATAGTCTTCCAAATACCAATAAGTGCATGCTCCACCCTTTTCAACTTCCAGAGAAAATTGAAAATTCTCAAGTACCTAGACATAACAGATTCGGTGAACACGGTATCTAGAGGAACCCTTGCATCATATTCCAATGAGAATACACTCCAGCCCCTATCTCCAGTGCCATGAGGCATCATCTTCACTCTCAATCTGTCTAGAATGTCACGATCATCATATTGGGCATTAGATGCCCGAATTGCAGCTTCTAGAAACCCGGCTAACTCAAATGAACTGATACTGTTAGCTGGTTCAGAAAGTTTAGGCCCCACAATATCCATTAAATACTGCACAAAATCGCCTTGACCAAGGAGTAAATACCGCTTGATCGCAAGACAATGTTCCTTAAATCTATATCTCTTGTAAAGTACATCCAACAGGTGCTTGTCGATTCTTTTTGCTGCCTCCGTGACAAGATGTTCAAGTGCATCTGTCTCACCATACCCTAGACCTCCTCGATCAGTTGTAGTCCCTGAGGCAACCGCTGCATCTGATGCTGCAGTAGCCCACCCGTGATCATCACAGCAAACCCGAAGAAAATTTATGGATTTCCCAGTTCTTAGAATTCTCTGAGCTAGACTCGGTGAAATAAAGGATGGCAGCATTCCTGGGTGGAGCTTATAACCTTCCCTCCAAAGCGACTCAACCTTAACTGGCTGACTTACAATAAAGAATTCTCCGAAAATATCTTCCAGTTCCCCTTCCAAGACCCAACTTCTCACCATTTCAAGCAAAGGAGAACATACGCATCGAAGCAAATTCATCATGAAATCACGAACAAGTGGATTGCCGTGTTGGGCATGCAAATGAATGGCACCGGCCATTGCCCCGCCTCTCAAAGCCTTACATTTGTCGACCAAAATAGCCATCAGTCTCATTTTCACCATTGGCTCTGCAAACCAAACCGACAGCCTCCTCAAAGAAAGGTAATTGCTTGACCTAGCCGATTCAGAAACCAGAGGAATAGGATTCATGGCCTGTGCTTGGAGCACAGCCAATAGCTTGTAATACTCTGATAGCTCATCTTGCAATGCAGCACAAAATGCTTGTCCAACGGTTCCTACATCTTCGGCTGGAAACCGATCCATACTCTCGGAAATGAACGTTTTCACCTTCTAAACCAGCCAGCCGAGCTCGCAAATCTTACGCACCATAACCCTAGTGGCTCGAGGAACCGTAACCGAGTCCAACACTGCGAACCCATCTAACTCGTTGTTGAATTTCACGTACTTCCCATCAATTCCTTGACAAGCATACAAAACATCCCTCACTATGATCTCTTCTGTCACCTCATTCTCTTCCTTAACCAAATTAGCATACTCCCTAAATGCAATGTCCCGCAGATTCTCAGGGTCTTTACTAACCAACAAAACCCCATTACTCCAATCCTTCTCCTTACCCGATTCGGCATCGCCAATGCCCAAATTTGGGAGCAAGACCGAGGAATCAAGCCCGAGTTTCGCCGATTTCCGATCATCCGACACGATTTTGAGCAAGTAAATCACGGCCCACTTGTTGTCGACACTACCGGGACCGGTCTTCGACGCGAACTTGGTGTAGAGATCCGCGAAAGCGAGGGCGTCGGAGGACTTACCATGGGTGGCGAGACGGCGTTTGAGGGACTCGGCAATGGCGGTGGCGTCGGGAGCGACGGAGGGAGTGAGCCGGCTCGAGAGGATACGAAACGCGTAGCGAAGGGTTTTGAGGAAAGCGGAGGAATTGGGATCGGGACCAGGGGTTTGAGGGTTTTGAGAGAGGAGACGGAGAACAAGCTCCTTCACTAGATCTGTAACCTTCTGCTGATCATCTTCCTCCATCTTTGTTTCCTCGCTTGTCCTCTGCGTTTTCTCCTTCGAGAAAGAGTAGAGATGACGAGGGCTCGTTTTTGGACTCCGACACTGCAATTTTCCTGGGCGGGCGAAAATGAAATTCATGAAAGTACGAAAATGGCAATTTATTCTTATTCTTATTTGTTTTTAATAACAATTAAATTATTTCCCAATAAATTGGGAGTGATGAAAATGAAATTACGACCTTTTTTTTTATTATATATCCTATACATCAAGAATTGTTAAACGGAATTATAATAAAATGAAATTGCGAGCTTAACATAGTTGTGCTATTTCTCAAAATGGGAATCAAATATTGATGTTTTTGATATAATTCCATTTCCCTAAAAATCCAATTGATACAGAAAGCGGAGCATATTCAAGTTATTTTTAGTTAACATTATTTAAATTTAAATTATTGATAAGTTTAGGCATCTTTTAGATTTCTTAGTTCTATATTTGTCTTGGGGTTGTATTTTGACGGATCAAAAGTATGGGTGAAAATATGGTATTTTTCCTGAAATAGTTTATTAATTTGTTAAAGTGCCCCAAAACTTCTCTATTTTCGTTTATTGCCCCATCCTCGAGGTATAGCCATTAGCCAGTAGGTTTTGGCTATAAAAACACCTCATGGTCGTCGAGAAGACTTCTGCCAGATCAAATCGTCGAGAGGAGAGAGAATTTTCTCGAGAAAGTGAGAAAATAGTCCTTCGATTTGTGTTTTTGCTTCCGAAGCAACCCGTGCAATGGCTGCAGCCCCCCCGCTCTTCGCTTCCTTCAAATACGCCGATAGCCTCACCGTCGTTGGCATCTCCTTCTGCACTGCCGTTGTGTGCGAAGCAATCTCATGGGTTTTAATCTATCGCACGAGCTCATACAAATCCCTGAAATCCTCCATTGACAAGGCCGCGAAGAAGCTCGAGACCATGAAGACGGAGAATCCATCCACCAAGCTCACGATCAAGAAGTCGAAGACGAAGAAGATCGATCGCGTCGAGACCAGCCTGAAGGAATCGAGCCGCGATCTCTCCCTCTTCAAGATCAAATCCGGCGCCGTCGTAGCTCTGGTTCTCTTCGTTGTTTTTGGTTTGTTGAACTCGCTCTTCGAGGGGAAAGTCGTCGCGAAGCTCCCGTTCCATCCGATCACCATCGTGAGGAAGATGAGCCACAGGGGACTGAAGGGCGACGATGCAACGGATTGCTCCATGGCGTTTCTTTATCTTCTGTGTTCAATCAGCATCAGGACAAATCTGCAGAAGTTTCTAGGGTTTTCTCCGCCGAGGGGATCTGCTCCAGGTGGTGGATTGTTCCCCATGCCGGATCCGAAGACGAATTGATCAATCTGATCTCTGAGGTATAGTGTTATCGGGCTTTTGGGTATTTTTGAAAATTTCAAGGAACTGGGTAGCTGATTCAATCAAGCTCCGATGGGGTTACTGGTAAACTTCTCTCAGATAACCACGGATGATTTCTTTGGTAGTTGAAGTGCTGTTTCATAATGAAATCTGAATGAGGAACACTTTCAAATGTTGATTTTTGTTTTTTTTTTTTGTGGAATTGAAATATCAAATCTCTTCATTTGTGGGTTTTGATATCTGGTTTAGATTCCGGATCAATAAGGCATTCCTTTAAACAGCTTTTGCACAATTGATTACTTAGATGATTTACAATGTCTACGGGCAGAAGAATTCTCTAGTTCCAGGGACTAGAAACTGAATCCGGTGTACAGGATCGAGTAGTTTGAACAGTTTTCGAGGCATTCATATTCATATTCTTGCTTGGATTTCCTATGCATAATATCATAATGATCTTTCACAAAGTAGGTATCTTTTAGAAATTGGGACAAAGGGTATGTGAAAGAAACATAACGTAAGGGAGGTGAAGGGAAAGGGATGCACAATGTGTTTTCAAGTAGGTACCTTCCTATGCTCTTGTCCAATTGGAGCCTAGAAAACATGTGGCTTTTCATGGGAAGAGGAGTTCAGTTAGGTTCAGAATGGAATAGATGTTGTTGGATAATTGTTGCTGTTTAGTAGTCCGAGTTTTCGTGGAAAGATTTTTGGAAATAGATGCCATGAAAACCTTCTTGCAATATCTGTTCTTCATAAGGTGTTGTTGTGCTGATTGGATGTGAATTCAAGCTTGTAAAGATGGTTCTTTCTGTAACAGTTTGTGCAGTTTTACTTCAAAAGACACTACGTGATTTGGATTTATATCTCTCTTCATGGTGGTCTGATTTCAGTGTTGAAGCTGGTACTTGACAACATACGCGTACTTCTGAAGTCATCAGGTTACGATTGTGTTCTTTATATTGAACTTCTAATCATCACAATACTTAAAAGTCTTCTGATTGCTTTTTATGGACATATAGATCATCCAACATAAGATACTTTAATGTAAGAAATCAATGAAAAGGATAATATGGCGACTTCAAAATCCTTTTTTCAAAGCTCTAGCAAAGATGAATTTCAAATTAAACGGTCGAGAATGGACAAATAGTTGTGCTCCTCTCTCGTTACACTTCCTTTACAAGTTATAAACAGTGAGAAAGATCCATCTGAAGAATTAAGAAGAGAGTTACAAACAAATGCACACAACTTTGATTCACACGGATCAACAACCAACACAGAATCTCACCCATTGTTCCCTAATTCTCGAAGAGCCGAGAGGTACACCACACTCTCCGGTCAGTTCTTAAATCCTGAAATGATCAATCTCGTCCCGTTTCAGCCGCCGTCGAGTCAGAGATCTCTGAGCCATCTTCATGGTGAGATCTCTTCAACTTGGCCACAAGAACCCACATGTTAGCAAGTTCATTCTCTAGATAAGCCTCTCTCTGTTTCGACTCTTCTATCCTCCTTTGAAGCTCGGCTTCCTTCTGATCTTTCTCCACGAGGGCTGCTTCATACGAATGCTCACGTTCCTTGCCCATCGCGAGTTCTCTCTTCAGCTCCATGATAGTTGTGTTGTCTTGTTCATGCCTCTTTGCTAAACCCTCTCTCCGACCGTTCCTTAGGGTTCCTGCCCTATTTCGCGGTGTGGGAGAGTTCTTCTGTGCCGCCAGCTCAGCTGCTAGTCTCTCGTTTTGATTCATTAGCTTTGCAACTTCTTCAGACAATGCCTTAAGCTCAACAGCAGCTGCTGACGCAAGCCCTTTAGCGTATGAACTCTCTTCAGCAAGTTTCTTGTTTCTGAGTTGTAGTTGTTCCTCTGATTCAATTAGTTCTGCAACTTTCTGCTTGAGCTCCTCAATCTCAAATGCCTGCAATGTCACAGAGTAACAAGAAAATGTAAGATGTGACTCATACAAGAAGATTTGCCAAAAGGCATTTCAGAAACAAATAAGATGTAGCGTGAGCTCCTCATATTAGACCTGTGCTTGTAAGATTCTTTTGTCATTTCTTTCCTCCGAGCTCGGGGTTTTGCTCTCGGATCTGTGATCATTGGAGACACTTTTTGAGCTGGTATTTCTCAGTTCTAGGGCTCCAGAGAGCTGCTGCTTTAGGTTTGCAACTTCTTCTCGCAATGCTTCACATTCACCCACCTGAAGATCATTGTTCTCGAGTTAAAAAAAAATTCTCCACACGAAAACTACTAGCCTTGGAGGTTCACCAAAACGTGGGAGTGGGGGAGAGAGACAATGAATATTCTCCAGACCTTTTGATCGAGTTGTTCCTGAATAATGTGATTATCGGCAGTTTTGACCTGTAAACAAGATGGAGGATGAGAAAAATAGTAAAGCATCAAGCATCCTTACTAACTACAAGATGAAGTCCATAAAATAACTCGGGAAGGAATAAGCAGCTGTAGTCGAAATATCAGCTATGCCCATTAAAAATAATGGAGAGCTTCCTTAACAGAGTAAGGCCCTTTCCTTTGATCACTAGGAAACAATGGAGAGTCACTTCACACAGAGAAGTTATCTTTCTACTCTTTCATATCGAAGCTAAAGCAGAGAGCGTCAGAAGGGTAAGGAACAGAGCCCTCTTAGGTGTTGTAGAGATACGTAACAACAACAACAACAACAGCAAAAATTACTTGAGCTGAGACAGTTTGATCACCTCAAGTTCAAAAGATTTCTCATTTAATTGATCCCTCAATTCAGCTACAGCCTGCAAGTAACAGATAGATGAATTGGGAGACATGCAGTTCATCAATGAATATCAGAGTAAGAATTACTAGGTCACTACATGATATTAATACCTGCACAATCTCGGACTTATCCAATGCGTTATGCGATGCCATAACAAAATCTGCAATTTGTTTCTCCAACGTAGCGATCTGGTCATTCTTTGACTTGATCTCATCATAAAGCTTGCTAATCTCAGCCTTAAATAAATCCAAAGAGAATCCAGAGGTAAGTATTTGCCAGTTCTAGAGAACAATATGACAGATATCATAATAGAGTCAAAAAGTACTTTAAGATCTTCATTCTGAGGGATTTTTGCTGCCTCTTCTGACAACCGTTTTAAAGAACTTGATTGTAGCGCCACCTCCCCAGATAAAATCTTTCGCTGTTCCCGCAGTAGTTCAATCTGGTCGGTTATTTTTATGCTAATCTGAATCAAGTGGACAAAATCTTCATAAATAGAGAATGACTTATCACTTATCCTAAATAAACCACTAGAAATCTATTTGGAAGAAATCTAAACGCGTATCTCATATAGTTGAGGCTTGGGATTATTACTTGGTTACAAAATGTTTTTTTAAAAAAACTCTTATGTACCTACCTCCGGTGTATCTGTTTCATGGAAACTGTCTTCAGGAACTTCTCTATCTTGCATGGCCTCTGAGAATTGATCTGCCAATGGAGAGCTTTCTGAAAGTCTGGATTCCGTATGCAGATTACTGCCTCCCCCTTGAGGGGTCGAAGGTGTGCTATTGGACTTAACTGCACTCGACTTGTCACTGGCGCTTGATGACCCTAAATTGTTCTCTTTCTTCTGATAGGAAAATGTAAGTTTCAATCAGATATATTTGACAGATGAGACACCAAAAGAACACAGAAAGAAATGCCTCTTGAAGGACTCCAGGCTTCCATGAGACAATTGTTTGAAGAATGTAAGTGCCAAAAATCCGAAGTGTGTGATCCGTTTGCGTTCAGGATAAACGATTGCTAGGCGCAGTTCCAGGGTTGGAGGATACACTCCAATATGAGCAGAACAACTTGATTAGAATTATCAAAGTCGTATAAAATTTTAGTCATATGTATACCTTAAGCTTCAACCAATTCAGTAACCCGTGCTTCCGGGTCTTCTTTTCTTCTCTTGATGCACCATCTCTTATCTCAGGATTCCCCTCTAGTGAAACATATAAATCAAGGTTCTCGTCATCCATCATGTCCCGCCTCTTATATGGTAGGTAAGCCAGCTGCATATGCATTAACAACTATAATCAGCCAACAAAAAGCTACCTAAGACACACCCCTGCAGCAAGTAAAGTCTTAACGGCATATATGTGATTGGAGTAAATTTTTTCAGCCATCCAGGAAAAGGCACAGGGAGAGAATGTGTAGAGAGTTATTCATAGATCTTATACCTCCTCTTCTCCAAATGAGTGTCTCCGACGAAGATCAGCGCGATGGGATAATCGGGATGATTGTGGCGTTTTAGTGGACACCAGAATTAACTTCGTCAACCGTTGAATTCTACTCAAGAGAGCTTCTTTAGCTTCTTCCTCTTCTTCAAGTCTAGATTGCAGCTTGACTTGACCATCTTCTAGCTTTTATTATAAAAAAACATAACAACACAGACAAGGTAGTTTATTGCAGAGATCTCTCGAAAGCAAAACTATAAACTAAAGGGCAGTGCCAGGAATGCTGCTGTGCATTCCTCATCGAACACTAATCTAACCGATAACAAAGGATGGAATATAACAGCGATAATATTGCAAGATTGTTGCATTTCATGCCCAAAATGCCTCCTTTATCAAATAAGACAATCACTGACCATATGCACTATCAGATAATTTTACATAAACAAATAATGAAATTAGCTCTAAAACTACAGCAGCAAAGCACAAGAAAACATAAATAGACTTCTTCCTCGTACAACAAAGAAAGAGATCTGGTTGTTTTACACCTGATTCTCCCCCGAAAGATACAAATTCGTTACCTGTACTGCCTACTTTCTGCTGAGATTTCGAGGGAAAAAAACTTGCTATGAGCTCATTGAATTGGCAGCCTCAGTGGTTCATATCAAAAGATGGAATGATATGTGGTTATGCTATGCATGCATGTGCATAGCATGTTAAGAAGAAAAGATCCAGTAGTATTAAAGTGAAAAGGACATGCACGCTGTTGTCAAATCAGCTGATATCTAAAGTCTTTAAAATCGTCTTTAATTTTGAAGCACTATATGATAAACCCATAGGGGCCAATTTACTTGAGAAACTGGTTCAAAACAAATTAATTTTAGCAGCCACACAAAAGGTCCAAAATGATCTTTCAAGCATACCTTCTGCTTCAGGAGAACAATATCATCTTCATTGATATCCTTTATTTGAGGAACTTGTACAATTCCCCTTTTAAGCTGTTCCAACTCCTCCTTCAGCTTGTGTATCTCATTTTGGTACTTCTTGATTAATGACTTCTCGTCAATTATCTACAGTCACGAAGAGTTGTAAATTTAGCAAGAACATTCAGTGGATAAATACATATATAACTGATAGAATATATAGCTAAGAGAAAACCTTGTTCTGTGCAGCTTGAATCTCAATATGCTTAGCGCGATGGGCAAATTTCAATGTGTTGTGTGTTTCTTCAGAACTGCTTGATGCTGGTGTAACTGTACAAATGAGCTACCATTTCCAGGGGAATGGCAAATCAGTAAAATACATTTTTATTAAGACATGTCACAAATGGGTAATGTTTTCAGGAAACATTTTTTCCCTGCATATGACCACGCCTTGGATATGATATTTACAGTAGCAAGAGGATGAAGCAGAGCCAGTCTAACAAGACTTACAGATACACGGCCATGACCACTCAATGAGGACTGAAGGAGCCGGGTTAGTTTGGAGTCTCTGAACGGTATGTGACTGGCCCTTCCATCTGTAAGCTTTGATATAACCTAGAGCATCACATTCACATATCTCCTTTAAAATGATGATTTGTGCCAAATGTTGCTTGAAGTCAACCAAAAACAAAGAAACCGATAACTCACTGTCCCCAGAGTCAGCAAACTTTTATTTATATATGATCCTTCCTTGCGTCTTAACCCACTGGTTCCAGCCTTTGAGCTCTCAGAGCCGGCAAGGTCAATGAGATTCTGCAGATAATAGCAAAATTATGGGCAGCTAATATCGTTCACCTATTAATCGATGGATAAAAAGGTGACTATAGCCTATAGCATACATAATATCATAGAACAAAAGCCGAGCTACATACCAGCTGCGATAAATGAACAGCCTCGCCTTCATTATTTTCACCCAAGGGGCTACTCTCTATCGTCTGCAATCGAATCAGTGTATCACTTTCAAGAACAGAATAACTAGATCTTTAGCATTTGAGCATGCAAAGAAGTGATGAATATCACCAAAATCTCAAAAACTAGATTTGTAACTATGGACAAAAAGGAATTCCTAACAAGAAGGAAACATATGAAAAGTGAAAAATAGTACAGAGATTTTGTTGGAGGCAGCAAGTGGGAATGTAAGGTGTTGTAATTCTGATGGAAGACAATGCTTCCATCACAAATTTTAAAGTTGGCAAATAACATCTCGTAATCTGTACATAACATCTTCCTTAGTTTAAGAATTCGTTTTTCTATACATTATCAAATAAATGGTCAGGAATACGGGAACAGTATATGAAAATGTGTATTTTCAATCTGTTTATACCATAAGTACCACCGTGCGAAGAAAAAACAATGATATTACAAGAGCACAAAGAAATAAGCTTATCCGCTGGAACGAAAGAGGATTAAAGCGTACCAATGTAAATATTGTATGGCTTCGACTGCTGAGCAAATTAAAATTTGTGGACCCAACATGTCGATGCTCTGTTATCAGTACCAAGACTATTAAAAAGACTTGGATAAAAACAAAAGAAAAATGGAATCTGCTAGAATCACAATTAGACAGACAACAAAGAGAACATCAGTATTAAGAATTGCTCTACGTGTGATATAAAGTCATTTCTAACAAAGAAAATTTATAATGACAGATAGTCGCTCACAGTCATCCTGGTCTAACAGACACTTCATTCTTCAAATAAAAGGAGATGTTAAAGCACGAGCTCCACATACCTTCTCCAGCTGCAATCAGAGAAAGCGCATGAGCAGGGGATAAGACAACTTCTTCTTTGACCCCTTCAATATAGGTTCCCTAGGATCACCGACATAGATAGGTCGCAAACTTAGGGATAGAATGTGAATTTCAATATAAAATTCTATATTCAACTACTTGAACAGGAAGTTCAACCTTCAAAAAGTGAAACGAATAGGCCAGAAAATAACGTTGTATTAGTAGAATTATCGAAGACCCAAGTTTATCCCCAAGAAAAGAAAAAAAGAACCAGTAGTCTCTCAATCATCTAAGAGTGCTCCTCATCGTCACATATATAATGTATAAGGTCTCAGGGTTCGAAGTTAAGCATTATAATCACAACGAATATTATATTGAGACAGCATTACCAGCAACATGCACATTGTCGACATAAAAGTGAAATGAACTATGTGATACTGAAGGAAGTACCTGCTCATCTTCTCTGATCCTCAAATTTTGTCCTGCTGGGTTCAATAAATCATTGACAACCTGAAATAAAATGAAACTTAAGGGTAATACTATTAACTAAAAATTATAGACTAGTTTTATAATTCACCATTACTAATGCAACCAAAGGTACAAAATGGAACAGAGAAAACAAAACTAAGTAAAGAATCTCACCTCATTATATATTTCCAAGTAGGAAACCCGTAGGAGAAATTCTCTGTTTGGTGTCTGTGTGGAAATGGAACATGTGAGATTGCTACTATTTAGGCCAAGGAATTCAACAAAGCTATGAAGTACCTCTTGAATAATGCTGAAAGCATCTTTCACTGCCAGTGGTATGATACCAGGAGATCTCTGGTCACCCTGACATTTGAACAAAAAAATTCATAGTCTTGTCATGAGATAACACATGAAATCACGCTAAACGCGTTCCTACATGATGTCTCTGAATCAAAAGCAAACAATCTTTCAGCCCTAATGTTCTGATATATCACAGCAAGAGCAAGGGAATGCAATTTAATGATAGTATAGGAGAACAGTTCTCCTTTTAGATTTGCAAAGTGTGTGATAAAATAAATTATTTCTATATATAATGCAGTTGGGTGTTGGCTAGACAAGGACGAAATGCAATATAAGTACCAACACGATGCCCTTAGCAAAGACAAGTAACTGAATATGAAACACAAAGAAAACTTTCAGGATCTAAACTCCTCGTTGTACATAAAACCAAATAAAGAGTTTCACATGATTAAGTTTATTGGCTTGAACTTTAATGATTGATGGCCTGCTTGCAGTTCAGTGGTTTGATCAGAAACAAAGAGCATAAAATATGGTTCTTTGACCGAGCAACAAGCACTTGAATAACAGACTGCACGATATATACAAAGAAGCACTACATTCTTTACTGAAGACAGGCTGGGATATAGTAAGCATCCATTCTAATGAATCTTACATGCATTGTGTGAGTCTTCCCACTGCTGGTTACTCCATATGCAAAGATGGTGCCTGCGGGTGGAACAAAACCCAAAGTTACTAAAACGGTAAAAGCATCCAACTCGAAATTGTTCTGAAACATTCAGCAGATGCAGTCTGCTAAAAGTCAAAGGTATCAAGTTATTTTGAAAAATTCAGCAGATAAAATCTACTAAGTCAAAGGCATCACAATATTAGTGATAAATGAGCACATTGTTCAATATCTGTTCAACTGGGGTGACATTCGTTCATAGAAGATCAAATGATCCATCCATATATATTATCCTCTATTATGCATTAAGCCTTTTGACAGGGAATTAAGAAAAGAATGCTCCTACCGTAAAAGTAATCAAATCAGAAAATGAATATCAGAAATGAGCTATAATGTAACTAGATTTTCAAACTGAAAAAGAGTTTATTCGGTACCAGTAATCCCCTCCATAGCACCACTAATGACATGCTGAGCAGCAACATCATAAACTTGACGTGTTGTGGTTGTCGGGCCAAAAACACGGTCTGCAGGAAGAAACCGTTAAAGACAAACAAACTGATTCAAGATAAAAATAAATAAAGAGAATGTCCGCAGACTCAAACAGAAAATATACAGGACATCCAATTAAATTACAGCCTTCATTTACACTGTCATAAAAGCAAGAATCTCAAATAGATACAAAAAAGAAAAAAGAAAAGAAAACAAAAGACTATTCTTTTAAACATGTTTGAGTGGCACCAATGCTCCGTATGCAGTATTTATGATGCTTGTATAAACCCATAAAGCAAATCAAGCTGTTAAGACTAACCATAGGCATAAGCTATAGCTGGATTATACTCATTCCGCACAATTGTTTCCCCATCAGCGTACCATGCTATCTCCTCCCCTTGGCGAATTTCCCTTGGACTATACCGACATAAGCCAATGTCAAATTCACAGAACCCTCAACGACCAAATGTTGGTCAAACTCAAACCTATATACAACCAAATCACCATCACCTGAGTGGGCGAAAGCGAACTGTAACTGTGACATTTTCTTTGGACTGATCAATATCTGGTGGTAAGTTTTCCGTATAGAAGAACTTAGGCTTGCTTCGAGCAGATGAAGAAGCAGGGGAGCTGTGTCCATCAATAGATGACTCTGGATAAAGCTTGGAAGATGAAGTTGTTGAAGTTGCAGGCGAATCAGTAGCCCTCAACTTGCTAGACCCTGCTTTTCTTGTCTTTGATCCTTGTTTAGATGCCATTTCAGCCCAAACTCAAACCTTCTGGGACTGAAGAAACAAGAACAAGATATATTAATATTATCAAAACTAATCACATTCTCCTCAAAAATGATATATCTGCAGTCTTAAGTCATTGTTAAGCACATTCAACAGTCTGATTTCCTCTCGAACTGAATGCCTTACTCAAATTCAAACTCGAATCCTGAGAATCATCCACTGTTTTGCTGCCGAGACATACGAAAATCCTCAAACGAGGTACCGAAGAGACTCAAAATTGAACAATTCCGTTTTCTAAGCAAATGGAAGTCCATACACCTCAAAGAATGCGTAGCTGAGAAATGTATGAAATGGCACTATCTGGGAAACCCTAATTGCCACTTAGTAACCCTTAAACCACCTTGAATAACTGATATAAAAAAAACATGGTTTGGCTCCAATTTTCCGCAACTTCCTAGGCAACGAAACAGCAATTCAGAAAATTTCAAAATAAGAGACGAAAACAGGAAAAGGGTAGGTGGGTACCTGGAGCGAATCAAAGAACATAACATCAAAAAGGCCGAATCACATGCAAAAGGGAAGATACCGGAGAAGCATAAGAAACCCAGAGAGAGAGAGAGAGAGAGAGAGATGGAGAGACGGAGAGAGAGATCTATGAGAGAGTGATTACGTAGAAGAAGAGGCAGAGAAAAGAAGGATCAATGTCAGTAATCAGTAGGAGATAGTTATCGTGATTGCAATTTCGAGGGTTTATAATCTCCGCTTCGCTTGTCTTGGAAGCGATGCCCTTTTTTCATCCAAAAAGCTAATTGCATTTCATTTTTCCACTGCAACCAGAGCGAAAGGTAGACGAGAACATACACATCTATACGTACAGTGTGTAAGCGTTGGTGTATACGTATTTGCCTTCACGGATCCAGCGGAGAAGAGATGTGAGACGATTTTTATGTTTTGCTTTTTTATTTTATTTTCGTTTCGTCGTAACTACAAAAAAGTTTTTTTTTTTTTATACAAACTGCTTCGAAGGACGTCTTTTTTTTCACACGCTATAAAAAAAAAGGTACATGAAATGAACGCTTTGACACTTTTGTGACTTTTAGAACAATATATTTTATAATTTGATTAAAAAATAATTATCGTTAAATAATTAATAATTTGTAGCTTTGACTTTGGCAGTCGATGGAATGATTTTCATGTTTTATTTATTTATTGAGGTTCACATGCTTAATGTTAAAAAAAATACTCAGTTCCATACAGCTTGAACTCAAACGTGGAATAAGTACGGTCAGTATTCTTTTTGTTTGGACTTTTAGTTTCGACCTGAATTTTTTATTGAATTCAACTTCAATTACATTCAATTTTCATTAAAAAAAATTATTCATTTTTTAAACTTAATTTTTAATGAATTGATTTTAAAAAGTATTTAATAAATTTTAGATATTGGGATTTTTAAATAAAAAAAAATTTGATATCTGCTGCGGGATTGGATTTCGGTTCCACTATTACAACAATTGTTTAAACCAAGAACTAAAGTACATCATTATCTTCTTAGGTTAATGCAAATTATTTCATGGGCCTTAGCAGTATTAATGATTAGTGTGTGTATTTATTAGTTAGCTGTAGGGGATAATGCAACCCACCTATCTTAAAGTCCAATTACATTACATTTAATATGCTTTTGCTAAATTAATTATTTCCGGGTTTGATTTTCAAGTGGTTGGCGATTGCTTTTATCCAAACATATGGGCCGATTAATGAATTAAAAATAAAATTAAAAAATATTGATACCACAATTTAAAAAAAAACCCATCAAAACTAAGAATGAGCTACAAAATAAAAGGCTTAAACCACTAAATAAAGATTAAATAATATATATAACCGAGTGATGAAAGTGACTTAATTACTTATCATACACTTACATTAACATCAATCTGATCTTAAATCTTATCAATGCAAGAGATCCATAAGCACATTTCTAATTTATTTCCCTCGCTGAGACACACACAAAGCAAACAATGAAAAATTTCTCAGACAGCAACTGAAGAACTCATTTCACCGAGAAGACTGGAGTATGTGTAATACTCTGAAGTGCCCTGAAAGCCAGGAACAAGTTCCGACAATACCCTCAAGATTGAAGCCAGGTGCTGCATGTCATTAGCTGCATATGCTGCTTCTAGAAACAACAATGGCGGCACAGTCCTCACCTGCATTCCCATCGAAAACCCGTCCTAAACATGGAGCGTTTTCTCATATAATACAATGGCGATATCGTCTAAATTCAGATCTATGTTCATTTCTCCTAGATTGCCCGGGAAAGTTTTTTCGTTTTTCCAAAAACTACTTTGTGGCGTTAAGATGGTCGGATCAAGAAATTGTTATACCTTGTGCTTCTGTGCGTAGCGTAGAGCTTCGAGGTAATATCCATCTTGCACAAGACACAAGATGTAATCTTGCTGCAGGGAAAGTTGTCTCAACATATCTAGACCGAGTTTCCTAATCTGAGAGTTTTGGCAACCCGATTCGAGAAGTTGGAAGGCAACCTCCTTCGAGGGCTCGATTATCTGCGCAGAAATGAAGCACCACAGCCCGTGAAACAAGAAAACAAGATCTTTTGTTTAAGGTTCTTGAAAAGACAAAGATCCCATCCAAACCTTGTTCGTGATGAATATCGCCAGTTCTGTATGTCGTTTGCTGTGGGCTAATAGCTTGATGGTCATCACATACACATCAGGAGGTACTTTGAGTTTTTCTGAACCAGCACTGCACAAAGGAAACAAATTAAGAAACACAGAATCAACGAATCCACACATCATGGAGAAGACCAAAGAAGATAAGTTTATATAATCATCCTAGTATCAGTGAACAACTTTATAAACGATTCCATGTGCTTATCATGCAGATCTCCAAAAGTTAGTACAAACCAAGCCATTCAGTTAGGAACTATAAATAGACAGAATCTTCAGAACTCTACCTGCGAAGGAACTCTGTAATAATAGCAACCAAGTAATCAGATTCCTCCGCCATCACTTCATCCAGAGAAGCAAAAACAAATTTGTACAATTCATCTGGTGAAATGGCTGGTGACGTAAGTTGAGATTCTTGCTGCTCAGAGATATTGGCACAAAACATGTTATCCTTTGAGCCAGATGACAGGTTCATTTCCGCTTCGTCGATGTTACTTCCAGATGATGTATGCCTTTCATTATCTGCAGAATTAGAGGGGGTAAAAGTTGAAGAACAGACTAAATGAGTTACTAACCATTGAAGGGAGCAAGCACGCATGTATATTGAATAAATGGTCTTTCCAGTTCAAGGAAATAACCAGAAGAAGCATCCGCTCTAGATTGAGGAGCAACAGTGTTTGGGGTAGATGACATGGTGGTCTTCTCATTCTTGTATGTGCCAGTTCTAACAGCATTGGAGTATGATGTGACCAGTACTTCTATTGCACGGGAAACCAAGGTTACGGGTCTGCGTTCTAAAATAATAGTTCTTGCTATCCCAAAGCACAGTTGCTTAGCCTGAAATACCGCAGTGAAGAAATTATATTACAGTTGCATCTAAGATGCAACCAAATGATACTACAATAAATCCATTGTGAGGCCGACTTTCCTGGTGGAGACACGTCATCCAACTAATATTGCAAGAAATATGAGATCTATGAACCACAGATTTCTAAGGTTGACCTGTCTACTGAACACTAGATTAAGTCATCAGAATTCCACAGAGATATATCTACATATAACCTTTTCTCTGGCATCCTAACAATATATGTAACTTTAGAGCTAATATTTCTTCCTGGACCATCATAAATGCTTGATTATGCTCAGGCAAATTCCAATGGAAAAGGCAGAGTATGAAGAGAGTTCAGGACCTTATTTGCTTCCAATTTCCTTCGCTGAAGGAATTCCAGTAGAGATGCCACTTCTGAGGTGCTAGCAGAAATAGCCTGCAGCAAGACAAAACATATATATTCCCAAAAAAATCTAAAATTGCAGTTTTGCCAGTTAAGAAAAGAAGACAAAACCCAACTTGCCTCGACGTCTAAATGGATCTTCCACAGAACGCTGTTTGTCCGATCGAGAATGAGGTCTGGAACAAGAAAGGTCCAACCATCTTCATACATGACAATATCTTCAGCACTAGTAGTTGTCTCTGAGCCCTCGTTTTCCTCATCAGCAGCTTGAGACATGATGCCAGACCTTGGGGAACCCCTCAGCAGCAAAGGAAGGGGAGCAGAGACAGGAGCTCGAGAATCCACAAATAAATCGTAAATTATAACAACCTTTGCTTCAATTTGGTGCACGAGCAATACATTGTCAACCATGCTCACTGCTAATTTGCTTGAATATATTGGTAAAGAACCCTGTACCAAGAGCCGTTAGATAAAAGGGGAAACCAAATCCTTTTATAATGATGATGACACGTCTGGATGCACAGGAAAATGCTCTTTAGCTGTCTCAAATATACAAGACTCAAATAGTAAAATGAATCTTTTATCCACTCAGCATTATTTTCCTTCCTCCTCCTCCTTCAACACTAAAATGATAATATTCTTTAGATTTTAGAGTGAAAAAAATTATAATGAAGAACAATTTTTCATTCTAATAATATTATATTCACCTCTTTTATATACCAACATTACAGTATTCATTAGTATGGTAAATACAATATGTTCTAAATCCTATATTATTTCACCATGTTTGGAAATGACCATCAGTGTGTAAACAATCGCAGAGTAATAAAACACCAGTAAACGGGCAAAACCAAAAGGTTTACCTGTTGTATGACTGCATCTCGGTAAAACCTATATAAGTGGAGAAGCATTGCAGCTCTATCCACTTGTAAGCAGTATATCCGCCCATATCTGAAAGAGAATGAGTAAAATTTCGCTACCCTGCTTAGTGGTGCAATGACCAATAAGATAGCTTGAAAGGAAAAGAAAAAGAAAAAAACGAAACCACACAGAAGAAACATACACAGTCACTAGGTGGACATCTTTAGAAGAGAGAACAGGTTTACTGTTTGCCTCAGATTTAGCCATGGCCATCTCAAACCTTGGCAGACGGACAATCCCCGCAGAGGAAAGCTGCAAAAAGTAGATTGAATTGATATGAAACCCCTCCCTTAATGTTCAACTACAACAACATAATGAAAAAAGTTGAATGGTAATCATAAAAACCGACCGGCACACAAGAATATACATCACGCAGTGCAGTAACAAATATCATGAACTAACTGGGTGGGGGAAGCCCAAACCTATAGGTGAACAGAGTTCGAAAAATCAATTTTAAACATCATTGATTCATTAATCTTGATCTGCCTCATAAAGGTTCAAACAAAATGGAATGTAAGGTTTACCTGAAACCCAGTAAATGTCTTGCACTGCACTCCAGAGGCAAGAAGAACAAGTCGGGTTTCATGAGTGTAGATGAACCAACTCACGTTCTGTTTCTTGGTTTCCACCAAACGGAGTGTCATTGACGTAGAATCACAAACAAACAAGTCCAGACCACTGAAATAAAGGTCTTCTCAGTAAAGTGGATAAAGAGAAGGGTATACACAATAAATTAAATTTTAAAATATATTAACCATGGAGAACCGAACAAAGGAAGGCAACAATAATCTTGAGGACGCTGACACTTCCTAGAGGCCGGATGGTGATAGAACTAAACATCAGATTAAGAGCTATTTGCCTCAGAGGTTTCAAACGGGGAAAGAAGTTTCCTAATATAAAGTTGTGTGAGCTACTTCATTCCTGATAAAATGAGTTCCCAAAATTGACTAGATCTAGACTCACTGCATGAACCACCTACGAAGGTTCCCAAAATTTGCCTTATTATTTCACGTTCTCTAAGTAGTCCCTCTGTTATACATATGCTCTTTTGTCAATTATATGACTGCACCAACACAAGCATCCATGTCGTATAACATTTAACCAATGGGAAGAAAGGAGACCGAAGCCATGTCAAATTACCCGATGAGGGACCAGTTGTTATGGTAAACAGGTAAGGAAAACTGGTAGCTGTCACTATGGCAAAGACATTACATTGATATGGGAATGCAGGAGACTAATATTAAAGCGGTGACATTTTTAAGATCTCAAGAACCTCTAACATGTGTTTACCATCTGAAGTTAGCATCAACACTCCGTTCAGCTAGCAGGATAGAAAACTTTTTTTTTTTTGAAAGATAAAGAGAAGTCCTAGCTTAAATTTGGGTAAGGTAAACTTTTTCTTATCATGCCTTCCTTTAAAAAACTGGAACGAGAGAGCGATAGAGCCAAAGAACACCTAACTATAGGGCTCATCATACACATGATATATATCGGGTAAGAATCTTATTACTAACAGTTAGAGAAGCGTATTTCTTGTCTACTCAATGATCAGGATCTCCAATTACACAAACAAACCCATTTCTCAATGTTCACCATCTCCAGTTATGCAAACTTCATTGTGTGCAAAGGAAATGGAAGATTCCATGCAGTTAATAACACACAGAAAGAGGTTTACCTGGTCTTCACAATTGCGATATCACACAAAGGACAGTCACTCCAAAGGAATCCCAGAATGCTCTCTGACCCAACTTTGCATTTGTGGCTATATATCTGCTTGGTTTCTCGATTGAAAAACTGTATCTCACTGTCAGATCTTTGGACAGCTATCAACTTTAGATCAAGTGAGAACCGGATAGACAATATAGGCCCTTCACTTATAGAATCTTCTGAAGGTACAACGTTGGGATCAAAGGGGGCTGTTTTCCATGAAAAGACCTAGATGAAAATAAGGAAATAAGTTGATATCATCAAGCTTAAATAAGATATCAGTTATATGACCGAAAAAATACCAAAATACACTGATTGTGTGGATTCACAAGGATATTGATTTCAATTATATATAAAAAAAACTTGTGCACCTGACTAGGTGTAGTAGAAATTAGCAGCCTGTTGGCATCATCATAGAACCACCCCCTGGATCCAGGAATATTGCCACATAGAGGTGGATGTTGTATATACACGTGTGACAAAGTACCAGATCCACCTGAGCAGACGCCTGCCTGTGAACTCGACGGATTGTTAGCCATGTTTCCACTTCTGCAAGCAAATTTGATGTTTTCATGTCAGCAGCCAGAAAGTATTAAAAAAAAGAGTTGCTACGACAAGTTTACCATGCAATATGACACCACAATGTGAATGGATGGGTTATAAGTTGGTAAGTCGGCATATCAGACATAAAGGAAAAACAAAGTCAATTAGAATCAAAATTGACAAGGGGTCTTGGAGCAAATCAGACCTATTTTTTACTCTTCAATCGGTGTAGATAGATGCTTCTTAGGACAGTCAAGTGAAGAGAAATGGTTGAGATTCAAGCCTTTCGTTGGAGCTATAAGGAATAAAACATGTTATTAGAACTTATAGTTGCAAGCGATGAGTTTCTGATAACCCTTTTAAATAAAGTACAACCAAAAACTTGGAAGCTTCTGAACATTATACCGTATGCTGCATACAAGTCTTCAAGGCAAGAAACTCTTTCAAGCACATGTCTTTCTCAACTTCAGGGACTTTGGAAGCAACACAGCTCCCATATTCTTTGGCCTATGATAAATTGACCCTTTAGTCAGATAACAACAGGATCTGGAAGATACAATACAGAAGAAACTCTGAAATAATATACAAAGACAGTTAACCGTTTCATTTAATACCAATATTGACTTACAGTCCAAAAGATATGACTTTACTTAAATCAAGATAAATTTTATGGGATTAACAACATTATATCTTTTTCCCATGCATGTTTTCAACTAACAATAGAAAAACTCTCAGGGAAGAGAAATTATATAACATTTTGCAACTTCTACTTCCAAAACCCCTTTTAAGCTCATGGACTACAATAGAGATTACAGAGAGATCCACAAGAGATAAAACATAGAGATCTGAAAGGAAACCAGATGAAGATCAAGTTGATTGTGTGGTCTTCTCTAAGAAAGCATGAAGATAATTCTCAAAGATGAGAGCGGCACTATCTTCTCCTATCTCAATCGACAATTGTAATCTTATGGCACAAACACTAGCACAGCCTATCATGGAGCCAGTCAATATATAGGATTTCAACCTAAAAACGAACTGTGGTAATTCAAAAAAAAAACAAAATCCTACATTCTCAAAACTTGAAAGATTTAAAAAAATCCCTAAACAAGTAAATGAAGCTGTGGACAAACCTGCTTCGCACAAGTAGCTAAAATCCGTCTAAGACTCGAGGCAGCGGCGGAATTCTTCTCTCTCATTGCTGCATAGCTGAAGCTTAAAAAGACAAGTCGGAAAATAGTTCAACTTCAGAATATAGAGGAAACCCAGCAGATCCACCAAAATTAAGTCCAACCTTCTCCTTCAGAAACCCCAAAAAAAAACCCAACTTTTTCCACCAGAAGATGCACCCACGCAAAAGAAAGGATCTTGCAAGTCTTTTAATCCGATTTTTACCAACGAGACAAAACCCAGCTGTACTTTGAACCCTAAAACGATCTTTGACTGACAAGACAAATCGAAACATGACTCAACACAACAAGGGAATTTTCTAACCAATATACGAAATTGAAAATAAAATCGAAATGTAAACGAGATAGCACGTTAAAACCGACCACGCGAATCCAATAAGGAAGCGAGAAAACGAGAGAAAAACGTTACGTCACCTGCAAAAAAACAGAGATGGAATGGGAGAGGAAATCGAAGGCCGATTGATTCGGGAAGAGCAATGAACACTCCTCGATTCGCTCGTGGGAAAATCGATGAGTCGTCGGCGATGATCGCGATCGGAGAAATTCGGCGATGGATCGGCGTTGGACAATGCCGATATCTGAAATTATATTATTAGTGAATCAAAGATGGGCTTTCTTGGTTGAAATAATTTATGGGCTTTTATTTGTTCTCACTTCCTCACTGAATAATATTCAAAATTCGAATTCGAAATGATAAAAAAGTAATAGAAAAAGTAGAATAAAGACGAATTTAAAAATAAATATTTTTATTAATAAAAATTAAAATGGAATGGAATCAAACAAAATGAAATTTAATATAAAACATAGATATAGTTTTTTTAAAAAAAATATATATAAGTCCAAAATAACAGAACCAAATCTAGACCAGAAATATCTAATACTACTTTTAATGATGATTACTTAATGGATTAACGCAATTTGATTACGGTAAGGCTCGGATAATGAAGGAATAATTAATAATTAATTTTTCGAGTATTGAATGAATAATTATATTTTTGTCATCGGCATAAATTCATTACTTATATAAAATAAATAGACATATGTTTATCTTATTTATTTTTAAATAGAAAATTAGTCAATAAAAGATAACTAAATTTGCAATCTCATTTTTTAGAAGATTAGTATTTGATTGATATTTAGAAATCACTTATCGCTCACAATAATAAATTAGGACCAATTAATTGAAATAAAATTGTTACCATCGTGAGAAGGTTCAATTTCTTCCTTTCCCGATTGAGCAACAAAAGAGTTTCATTCTAGTATAATAATAATATCTTGAAATTTTTATTTCAAATATATTTTTCACTGTTTATAAATTTGTCATTTGTGCTGTTCGAACCATTCATTCGTTCTTGTGAAAAATAATTAAACAATATTTAGATGTTAAGTACACTAGGTAAGTATATAATTTGTTTGAAATTATATAAAGGTTCATATACCCGAAAACCCTACTACCATCAATAAATATAGCACCATTTTCATAAAAAAAAAATTGAAAAATAATTTAAATAATACATTTGAAAATCTAAACTCAAAACTGAAGTTGAAACTCTAATCAAATGAAAAAAAATGATTATGAAAAACATTAAAAATACACTAAGCTATATTTTATTAATTTAATATCCAAAAACACATATTTCTGCCAAATACCTTTTTGTAATTAAAAAACAGTTGTTTTTTCTTTAATTCTAGCTATTTAATGTGTAGAAGTTTTCTGGAGACATCCGAAAAAAGGGTTCATGTTTCACTTAACCGACAAAAAACTCTGAGCAATGCATCCCTTGAATTTTCCGACACTAACATAGTAGTGGGCAGTTGAGTTAGAGAGAGAGAGACTTGTTACATCAAATGACAATGAGAGAGAGAGAGTACGAGCTGGTCCTAGTGATAATAAAAGTGAGGGAGAGTACTCTTATATTGTATTTGGTTACCCTTCGGTCCATTTATTTAAATGCGTGGACCCACCCATATGTTTGTGCTCTTATGCCAACACTGTTTTTGATATAAGCCTCCAAACTGTGTTGTATCCAATGGATATCCTTTGATGAGTTAGTTGAATACTTCCTTTCTTTCAATTGGGTTTTTGGTAGTAAATGAGTTCATACCCGAAAACGTTGCTGCGGTTAAATAGCCTTAGTTGGCTTTTTAATATGCCATTTTTGGTAGTTGGAGATTATGAATGGATGAAAAATAATTTTTTTTTTGTGAATGCTTAGATGGTCGATTCTAATCCGAAGCCGAAAAAAAAACAAATCGATACGATTTGAGTTTTCTGATACAGTTTTAATTTGGGATGAGCATTTTGGTATTCGATTCAGGCACTATTCAGTTCTATAAAAATATGTATCAATCGACTAATATTTTATATTCGGTTCGGGATTTAATTTAAAAAAAAATAGATTTTCTTAACAAATTTTTTATTTATCGGGTTTTTTAAAAAAAATTCAAAAAATCAGTTTTTTTAAAAAAATATCGTTTGAAAATTTTAGATGATTCGATTCGAGAACGGTACTGCATTTTTCTATTTGATACGGTTCGGTTCTAAAATACCGTACCGAAACTCCTATCCATAGTTTTAGGTTGAATTAGTTTTAAAATAATCGAGCGATTCTACCAACCAATTTAAATTTGGATTTGTTTATTTATTTTTTTATTGGAAGATTTGTTTATTTATTTACATTCTTGAGATGAATGATTCTACCCGAAATTTATTTAGAGCCTACTCAAGTAACTCAACCCAATATTTTAAATCCGAAAATATATCTAAAAATATCGAAACCAAATTGGCCATCACAAGTCTCCATGATTGGCTTATTCGTATTTGTTACCTTTTTTTTAATCATTGCAATCATCGTCCACCTTTCTCGAGGGTTTTCCGTTTTCCCGAAATGTTATATGATTTCATTGATTGTATCCCAAACATTAGGAAACCTCAACTTGAAAATCAGACATATGTAGTTCCTTCCATCTCACACACACACACACACACACATATATATATATATATATATATATTACCATATAGCATTGACAAACTCAATCCATTCATGCAACATATATATATACACATAGGTTTATTCTTTCTTTTATATTTTTTATAAAAATAACCCAAACATATTAATCAATGGTCCTTCTTCGAAAGTTACTTATATATAAATATATCACCATATGGCAGTGACAAATTCGATCCATTGATTGCATATTTCATGTAACATATTGCACATCTACGTTTATTTTTCTTTTATAGATTTCATATATAAATAACCTAACATCTTATAATGATCTTCTTAAAATAACACTTTTATTTAGTTTTTTCAAATTAAAATCAACTCTCATGAAAAAAAACGCACAAAATATAATCAAGAACTAAACTCTTAAAAAGAATTACTTTTTCACAACCCTTTTATCC
The DNA here is from genome assembly GCF_000463585.1 of Tarenaya hassleriana. Taxonomy (NCBI): domain Eukaryota; kingdom Viridiplantae; phylum Streptophyta; class Magnoliopsida; order Brassicales; family Cleomaceae; genus Tarenaya; species Tarenaya hassleriana. Next base: position 3,333,385 of record NW_010968505.1, on the reverse strand, counting down.
AAAAACCACTTGTAACTAAAATAAAGAATTCGATTTACCAAAACATTGCAATAAAATATAAACATTTATATAATATAATAGCCGGAACAGGGAACACCACAGAAGTTTCTTTTGTATGAAATGTGCTTGGAATCTAGGGTTTACTCATTTACTCACTAAGTAGACACGTGGAAAAGGTTGAGCAACAAAACAAAAAGGTTCATTAATACATCAACTTTTTTTTTTTGCTATTTTTATGTATATAATTTAATATCTCCGTCCTGTTTTTCTTTGCTTTAAAAATACATTAGATTATTTTTGTTGGTTTTTGAGTGGGTGACTTCAATTTTCATGACTTAATGAATAAAACGTTTCCTATTTCACTTTCAACAATTGTAGCTAGATTGAAATAAAAACCAAAAATATAAAAATAAAAATTCAAGAGCTTGGTATACTTAGGAGACAAAATATTAGAGAACTTCATTCAACAGAAAATTACACAAACCTCTCAGATCTTTAGTATTTCATTTTAGATTAATATATGAATTTTAATTGATTAAATGTGTAAATACATGAATTTTAATTTTAATATTTTAAATTATTAGCAGACGATGGTAGATATTTCAACATCGGTCGTTGCCTACCTCGGATATACTTTCAACCTGGGCTATGCAGTTCGGATATATGGAGATCCACAGCGGAGCTATGCTGGCCTTCACCGCCAACCGAGCTAGGCGACTGCCGCTCATGGATGGAGCAGCATGAAGGAGAAAGCCACCGAAGACAACCGACAATTATTCGGCTCGCAATGCAGATAGTAGTGTATGAGTTATGGCGGGAGCCAGCGGAACAACCGAACCTTCCTAGGGAAAGTCGGAACCAGTGGTCAGATACGAGCCAAGATAGACCGGACTATGCGGGACGTTACTTTCCTGGAAAGTATCACATAGGCAGGCCACAGACTGCACTTTACTCGGTACTATTTGACTCGGTATAGCTGAGAGTTTCCTTTAAGTTAAGGTTTTGGGATTGCTATCGAAACGATTACCACACGCGCATGTGATTTGTTTACCTTTTGAGATCTTTTGTAAATGTGTCACAAGGGGATGTAAATCATATTTTTGACGATTAATACAAAGCACCTTTCCAACAAAAAAAGTAATGTTCTTTTAAGATGGTTTTCGAGATATCAATATCTTAGGGTTATAAATATCTTAGGGTTTAACGATTCGAGTCTAACCATTCATAAATGAACCGTTTTTTTATAATGTAGGACCCCTAGTTGCTATCTTTCGGGCGCGTTGACTAGGTAAACCTTCGGCCCGGAAGCAACCTTTGTATATTGATCATATAAACCTGGAAATTACCTTCCTCTCCACCGGCCAAGAATTGAACACTCAACCTCAAGGTGGAGTTACCTCCTACCCCAAGCTTGACCAATCGTCAACGATCTGTTGGGTTCATAAATGAACAGTTACTTATTCTCCCGAGAGAGATTCGAATCTGAAATGCTGTTAGTATTATATATATGTAATTGGTACTTAATTGTTTAAAAATTATTTTTCTAATATAGCTAATTATAATCATAGTTCACGTTGTATAACCTGCTATACATGACACAGATATGTGGGTGTGTAAAATGGAACCTCAAATGTAATGTAGGGGTCGGTCAAAGGGAAACAAAGGTGGCGAAATTTAGGCCATATGTGTTTGGCCAACTAAATTCGCACACACATATGTATATATACATGTATATATATACGGAGAAAATATGTTTTAATTAATGGAACCATATAATAATTTAGTCAGACATGTTACATGCATCATATACACCAGATTTCTTCTAGTTAGATCCTATGGTGATGAATCAATGGGACCCGTTACCGATTCACTTCAGATTTGAAAATTAACTATCTGATTTAGACGTCACGAAACAGTCCAAAAAAAAGAAGATGAAGAAAGAGAATACTACCACACAAAAACGCACACATTATATATTTTGGATAACTGGATATTCTGGATCAATGCTCGTATTAATCCTGAGACCGCGAGTTAGCAATGTTGTTTGGATTATATGATCCCTCTCCAAATTTAAAATTCGAATTCGAAGCGAGACATACGTTTTGCGGTCTCATTTTATCGGTTGAACTACTCAAATTTGGGTTATATGTATATATTATGTTTGGTGTGACCACTAATTTGCATATGAACTTGAAGATGAACAACTTTACAAAAAAAAAAAACAAGAACTATGAAAGGATAACCAAACAACTAATATCTAATCAAATGGCTTGTAGGGTCCCTCCCTATGAGATCGGTGAAACAAGTTAAGCACTACAGTAAATCCTGTCGGTTTGCAGTCCTTTTGGGTTATATTTGATTTTTTGTTTTTACATCTATTTAGTTTTAATCGGATTTCGATTTAGAAAAAAACATTGATTTTTGTTAAAAAAATGTTTTTAAGTAAAATATTTTGTAGGCTTTCTAGACATGTTATTCATTCCGTAATTTTTTCAATTTAATTTTTAAAAATTATACAATAAATATATTTTTGTATTAAATTCAATTAAAACATAAATTTTATTTTATAAATATTTGATTAGGCTCGATATGAATTCTAGTTAATTAATTATTTGACGTTAGGTGAAGTTTTTTTATTGGCAAGATTTAGAGATGCATGCTTGTTGTTGAACACAAACCATGTAACATAATTTTTAGAACTACCAAATCTCAACGACGAATAAAAAATAAAAAAATAAAAATTACAACAATTTCTTTTGAGATATTATAAGATTTTTCTTTAAAATATTGTCAATAGTTTTACTGGAAACTATTCGAATAAAAATATGATTCCAAAGAAATGTTCATTTTTAAAGGTTTGAAATTCATGATTTCATTTCGTTATCTACAACTAATAAACGATCTAATTATATTGCCAAACTATAATGGAAATTTTTAATGATTTATGGCATGTATAAATAGGATCGGAAACATTCTATAAAGCAAATAACTAAGTTAGATAATCCAAATCTAAGACAAGAAAAAAAATATCCAAATCTAATTAGGACTCAAGATTCAAATCATGACATAACCTACTAAAGATGAAGATCCAAACTCAGATGGTCTTGTACACTTGTCTTGGGTTCGTACAACATGCTTCGCGTGCCCGAATCACCACCGACAACGCATGCCGATGGCGTAAACCGCAGAGATTGGTTCTTGTTAGATGAACGGTCACGATTAAAAGTTGATGAAGATGTATCATAGCGTCTCCATAACCCTAATCGAGAGCCGTTGGCCGGAGAGTTGTAAGCTCCGTCGACGCCGCCGAAGTGGTTGCTTCCGAAAACCCTGGAAGAATTAGCCCAAGGATAAGAAGAAGTGCTTGAGGAAGTTGGGAACCCGTAGCGGTAGCCTAACGCTGCGTTTGCGTTTGCGTTTGCGGTTGAGAGGAGGTGAAAGCGTTTGGCTAGCTGGCGTTCTCTCTTGTGGGCGTTTTGGTGACCTCCTAGGGCTTGTGAAGTGGGGAAGTTCCTGCAACAGTAGTGGCATTCGAATCTTCTGCTGCTGTTACTGTTAGCACTAGTATTGGTAGAAGTAGTAGTAGTAGTAGTGTTGCTATTGATATTAACAATGCTTTGGTAATGCTCCTCCTCCTCCTCGTTGTCGAGTTTAAGCTTTGATTCTTGGTCTTGAGAAGTTGCGAATTCGATACCGAAGAGACGAATTGGCCTCTCCTTGTACAGTTCTTGGGTCCGGCCAATGATTGGGAGCTCGGAGAAAGACTCTACGTTCATGAAATCATGGGTCATCATCTCGTTGCTCGGCTTCTCCATTTGAGAGAGAGAGAGAGAGAGAGTGAGAGAGAGATGGGAAATGGTGAATTGGGTAGAGTCTAAACCATGTTCTTATATATATATATATATGTGTGTGTGTGTGTGTGTGTTGTAGTTATGTGATAGTGGTGGTGAGGGGCTTCTTTGCTTTTGGCTTCCAATGGTCCTATTATTTATGTTGCTTCTTCAACCTTGTGTGTTTTCAACCTTCAACACTCAAATTATTTCTTCCATTTAATTCCTACGGATGTAAACATAAATACTTACATACACACATGTACATACACACACACACACATATATATATATATGTATATATATGTATATATTCCATTTAATCTAAATCTTTCATATTGCAAAATGATATTAGAGTTCCAAATTGGAACATACCCTTATTTTTCCTAATTGATTTAAAGAACAGATACATTGGCCATATGTGTCTCATGTGATATTGCATAATTTCCTGACACACATTCCATTTCCACATCCACAATATAACTTCGTGTTTCCCTCTCATTGTACTTAATCTTCGTATCTTGTCACATCATATATTATACACCATATTATGTCCCGTTCATCACCCCCTATTAGCATATATTTGTTTTGACATGTATTGAAACTCGACCACGAAAATTTACCCAAAGAATTGGACTATAAATTTTCTACAACAAATACTTAGATTATGTTTTGTTTACCAATTGAAAAACGTGTCATAAGGCATGTCTGGAAGCAAATGGTTATATTCAACCCTAGGGAATTTATCTTGAATACATACATACATACATACATACATACATACATACATACATACATACATACATACATACATACATACATACATACATACATACATACATACATACATACATACATACATACATACATACATACATACATACATACATACATACATACATACATACATACATACATACATACATACATACATACATACATACATACATACATACATACATACATACATACATACATACATACATACATACATACATACATACATACATACATACATACATACATACATACATTTGGTCTAAGAGAGCCCAAAAATCTTGGACTATGCATAAAAACCTAATGTGTCCAGTGAAATTTTGAATTTTCTATAACAAATGGGTGCCATCTCTTTTTCTTCTTTTGTAATCCCTCTTTAATTATTTTGTTTGATAATGAATGGATAGAATCTTATTAACATTTAGTGTCGTTTTTATGTAATAACCAGCGAGTAACGAGTCCAAGCCTTTTAAAAAGACTGCCAAACACATATTTTGACATATTTAATTCATAACTATAGTAACGTTATAAATTCTTTTTCTTTTTATTATTAAATCGTTTCCGGCACAAATATATTAAGAAAATCACGGAGCCAACAGAAAGTTAATAGCCAATCTTTTCCATATAATTAAGCGGTCCATCAAACCGTATATAAAAGCAACAAAAGATATGATAAAGACTAATTAAAAGCACACAATGTGACCACACACAGAGACATGGTTCGTTCAATAATGCAAAGCGTAGACATTGTACTCGACAACAGCATCTCCCGTGTTCATGTCAAGGCTATGAGTCTTCGCCTTCGCGTATCCTCTCGCGAACCGGAAGGCACCGCTTCCCCCAACGATCGGCATTTCCCTTATTCCCGAAAACACGGCGTTACGCCCGAGAACGCTAAGCGTGCTCCCGTTGTATTTCCCTTCCTTGAACACAAAGTTCAGAACCATCAGCAACCCGACCTCGGTCTGAGAAGCCGAGGCGTATATTCCCTGCGCGTATCCTATGGTTTTCGATTTCGGGTCGGGCAGTAAGGTCAGAGGGTCGTCCATCATCATGACGGAGCCGAAGAACGAGCGTGAAGTATTGGTCATAGCGGCTGCGGCCACTCTCACGGCGGTAGGGTTTTGGCCGCTCAGAACGTCGTGGAAGTAGAAATGGAGGTGGCTCAGCTTCTCTTTCTTGAGCCCCAAGGAAGAGGGAGAGATCGTTTTCGAGTATTTGTGAGATTTCGAAGAACCTAGGGCTAAACAGAATGCGAGAGTGAAGATTATGAGAAAGCTTGCCTTTGCCATTGCCATGGAGAAAGGGAAGAACAATGAGAAGAGAAGGTTTAGATTTGGTATTTCTGTAGGTTGCTTTGTGATTCTGTGTGTGTGTGTGTGTGTGTATATATATATAAAAGGAGCTGTATTAATTTTAGATTTTTTTTAGGTTTCTGTATTAATTTTAGAGATGACAATATCTTTTTTCTTTATGGAAAATAGTTATCTGTCGTAGATATGGCTAAAATTGGATCTGTTCTATTCTTATTTAGGTTATTATGTTGTAAAGTTCTATTTTGAAAAAAAAAAAAAACAGATTCATTCTATTTATCATTGCTGTGCGAAATAAAAACTTTAATTTGCAAATTATACGCAAAAGAAGAAAAAAAAAAGATGTCGAAAATGGGTTCTTTAGTAGTTTTACAAAAATTGAGGGGTTCTTTAGTAATTTTATCACAGTCCAAAAAGGGCATTAGAACAGAAAACACAAAGTCCTCCTCCTGTTTTTTATGTTTGGGTAAAAGGGTAATTTCCAATGATAAAGTCTTCTTCAATAATGCATGACATAAACATCGTACTCAACGACAGCATCTCCCGTCTTGAGATCAAAACTATAAGTCTTCGCCTGAGCATACCCTCTCGCGAATCTAAACGCACCGTTTCCTCCGACGATCGGCATCTCCCTCACGCCCGAAAACACCGCGTTTCGGCCGAGAACGCTAAGACTGCTCCCGTTGAAATCCCCTCCTTTGAACGCAAAGTTCAGGACCATCAACAGGCTGAGCTCTGTCCGAGAGGCCGAGACGTACATCCCCTGCGCGTATCCTACGGTTTCGGACGCCGGGTCGGGGAGGATCGTCAGAGGGTCGTCCATCACCATGACGTCACCGAAGAGCGTGCGTGACGCGTTGGTGACGTCGGTATTAGATATATAGTAATACTATATATCTAATAGTCGGCTTCGGCCACTCTGACGGCGGTCGGGTTTCGGCCGCTCACGATGTCGTGAAAGTAGAATTTGATGTGGGTGAGTTTCTCTTCGGTTAGTCCCAAGGAAGAGGGAGAGGTCGTTGCCGAGAATTTGCGGGGTTTTGTAGAGGCTAAGGCTATGCATAACGTGAGAGTGAATAGAACGAGAAAGGTTGGTTTTGGATCTGGTGAGGGTTTTGCCATTGCGAGAGAAAGATAGGAGAGTTAACAGTACACAGATGAGCCCATGAATATGCATATATATACGTATATATACATACACACACATACATATATATATGTTATGGCATATATATATATATGTATGCATGGGAAAGTGCCAAATTAAGGGATGTCTTTTGGTAGGTGTTTAATGTGGTTGAGGAAAACTTAGTCTACCGTATTTAATTAGTAAGATTGACATTCAATCACTGCCTTACGTAAAACTACGTATAAAAAATATTGCCTTAATGTATATATTATTACCCAACATTTATGTATTGTTCATGCAAATTTCTGGGTTTTTATTTATTTACTGACACTTTCTACATTATAATGTACTGTAATTAATAATTTATAGTACATTGCATCAACTGGATTTAGGGCCCTAATAAATAAACCAAAAACGTAAATTTAGTTTTTTTTGGGATTCCCTAACGTTGAATTTACCGGGAGTATTTATCAATTTTCTAAAATATACTTTAGACCCAAGATTTTTATTCGATGAATATTAATATTTATAAATTTAATATATTAAGATTATAAAAGAAGTATAATCTTGAAAATTAATAACACCCCACATCCATTAAGAAAACAAAACAAATCGAACAATCTCCATTTTGTATATATACCACATGCAATGGATTTCAACAAGTAACCAAATCCAAAATCAGTTTTCCAAAGACACAGGAGCACCAATCTCACTCCCCACCATGTTAACGCACATGTTCCATGTCTGCTTGCTCTTTGGAACACCCTTAGAAGCCATGTCCTTGTACTCATACGTAGAGAAAACAAGCTGAATCAAACTTAGATGGCATTCTTTCCCGAGCTTCAGAAGATCTACGCAACAATCTCTCGATACCGGCGAATCACGGATCGCGTTTCTCAGCACCTCGTCTCCGCATTTTGAGCTCGATTTCTCCGAGCAATCGTGGAGATACTTCAATCTCTCGGGCGAATAATGGCTAAACAATTCGCTATCGTATGCCTGGGCAGGAGGATTTACTAGCTCAGGCTCGACATCAGGCACTTCGATGATGAATTCATGAGACGGGACGGGCGATGAGGCGTCTTCGAACTCATACAATTTTCCGAAAATCGGGTGAGCCGCAAGTGCAGATACGAGCAATGCTATGAGAAATGACTTAGCCATGCCTGTTTTCATTAGTTTGTGTTCGTATTTTCTTTGTAATTATGGTTTGGTGATGAAGAAGAAGCCATTTATATGATGTTATATGGTACATGGAATCCTTGATCTTATTGTTATTTGATGGAATTTTTGTTCATTGATGAGTTTTCTTTTTGGTACGTTATTAAGTTCTTGAACCGTCGTTATATGCCTTTAATCAATTGGAAATTAATCATGTATAATTAAAACTGCAAATGACATTATTGCCTTATAATTCGTTTTTTTTTTGTAGGGCCGCACAATTAAATCATCAACGAATTTCAATGGTTTGCATTAATACTCGATTTTTTTATAAAAATAAAATAAAATTAAAGATCTTTTTTATTTTTAGTAGAATATATGGCCTTAAGTTAGTTTTTTAATAATAACTTCATCACCAAAATTAATTTCAGTTTCCATTTTTCGTTTTATAATTTCTGTTTCATTTACTTTGTTTTATATCAAATTAATCTCGTTTTTTTGCCCAAACTATTTGGTTATAATAAAACCACTTATTTTTTTTTATCACTCGAGTTCTTATATTATTTAAGTCGTACCAAAAAATTATACATGTTATTGCAAGAAAAGGGTTTAAATCTCTCTATGAATAAAGTCGAATGTGCAGTTGGTGGAAATGAAATGAATGTGACATTTTGCTTACCGTAGAATCTTCTTTCAATTCATACGTAATTGCAGTTTGTGATTGGAGACTGCAGACTTTATAGTTTATTTGCCAAAATTATCTTATTTTGCTTTAGGAGAATTGGTACAAATACGGGTTTTACGAGTAAATCATCCGCATGTCATTTTCGTAATTTTCATGGTCAGATTACCGAGTGCGCATTGAAATGACCAAAATACCCTAGGTCTTTTATTGATATTATTAATATATCTTTACTTTTTTTTAATAATCAACATGCCATCTGTTTCACTTTCATCTTACGACATCATTTGCACCCAAACACTCTGGTCGATAATGAAGATTTTTGCTGAGAATCGAGAATGAATATTTGGATTAGGGTTTCCAAAAGTACCCGAATGATCTATGGATAAGAAATCGAGTTCCAAAATATTCGGATTTAGAGTCACATAATTCCAAAAAATTCGGGTATTCCAAAATTCATACAGATCAAACCACGAAAGTTAAAAAAAGGATGTCCAAATCAAACATAAAATAATGAAAAAAAAGTCATTATATTGTAACTTGTTATTTAATATAGACAGAGAAAATATATATTAAACACATACACACACACACATATATATATATAATGTATAGTCCATAGTTTAGATAGATCATGTTGACGGTGCATGGGGCCCAACATCCCTATAACATGGGTCCCAAACGACATAACTCTAGGGAATAGCCTTGACAGCTTATTGTTTGAGCTCATACAATGAGAACCAAAATCTAGCTATGGGAATGTGGCAGTCTTTGCCTTTCTCCAACATTTCGAGACAGCAAGCGTCGGAAGATCTTTTGTTCTGTAACATCTCTTCGTAAATCACCCGACCACATTCCCATGACATCATGCTTCACGTCTCGCTTCGAATATCCTTTTATACAGCTTCCGATTCCGATTGCAGTCGTTCGCTTCCGGAGAATCGGGAAGTTCCAATCTGATGTTCGGATCCTCATCGTCTTCGTACGCGTGAGTTGGATGAGCAACCATGGTGGTCATATATGAACAATGCCATCAAGAACATCATCAGTGATTCAGTGTCTTCCCCGTATGTGCATATATAAGCGGTGATTAGAAGATGTTTTTTTTTTTATTAATTTTGATTTCGTTATTTTTTGTTACTTCATTATTTTGTCTTTTATTTTCGAATCTATAGAAACCTCCAAGGATGATTTTTCGTTAGGACACAAATCATTATGGCATTGAAAACAATTCAGTTTACTTATATAACCTCGTATTCTTCTTCATCTTCTTTAGTATATTCATTGTTAAGTTCGAGTTTGTTTATAGCCTTTACAAAATTTAAATGATGCGCATACCCATCTCTAGTTGTTAGACCGAATTTCGATTCAAATATATGGTTAGATATTATTATCATGTTCAATTTGATTTTCAATATCCAAAGTAGAAATATATATATATCAAACCTCTAATTGTTATTATTCTATGAGGTCTAGGGCTTTCTTAGCATCCATGTAACAAAATGTTTTAGAGAACTTTGGTAACGTGTGACCGAAGGGCTTGACAAATTTCAGACCGATCAAACCGCGAATAATCGTAAAAAGGATCGATGTCTGAAACCGATATAAACACAGCCGAAACATCAATAATACCTTGTTATAAATAACATATAGATAGAGAGATGGATAAAATATCATGTCATATATATAATTCATATATATATATATATATATATATATATATATATATATAT
>NW_010968505.1:3312849-3322398 GCF_000463585.1 Tarenaya hassleriana | reverse complement strand
TATATATATATATATTATAGTTTAGATCAATTATACAGAGGGTGCACGAGCCGAAACGCCATAACATCGGTCCCAAACCATATAACTCCTGGCAATACCCTTGGACGCATGTTTTTTAAGTTGATAGGTCGAGAACAAAATCCTAGCGACTCCAATGTGGCACATTCTGCTCATCAACATCAACTCAAGGCAGCAACGATCAGAAGCTCTTTTGTTCTGTAATATCTCGTCATAAACCTCGTCGCCGCACACTCTTGATATGTGGCACATGTTGAGCAAATGCCTATTTTCTCGCCCTCTTCTTCCTCTGAACAACGTCCTTCGATTATAATCGGTCGCTTCCGGGGATTGTGCGATCTGTTCCTGCCAGTCGATGGTCGGATCGAGGATCGGTTTTCCATCGCCTTTGGATGCGTGAGTTGGATAAGAAACCAGAGTGGCCAAGAACAGTGTCATCAAGAACAACGACAATGTCTTCCCCATGTTTTGGTAATGTTTTTTTTTTTTATTTGTGAAGAATCTTGTGTATTTGAATCATATATATATATATATAGGATGATCATGAGATGCTTTTTTTTTATTTGTAATTAATTGTGATTTAATTTCGTTTTATTGTTTCTTGAATTAATTCGTGTGTCAATTACTCACAAAGCTAGAAACCCCCGGATTTGGATTTGCGTTCGGACACTAATTAATATGGTTCATTAATTGAACACAATTAAGTTCACATGTAGTTAACAACCTCGGCCTCCTCCTTCTTCTTCCCTAGTTATATATTATTACTCCATCCGTTTCTAAATAATTGACGTTTTAGATTTTTTTACACTTTTTAAAAAATTATAAAAAAAATCATATATATATATATATCCTCATTAAATTATTTCTCATTATACTCTATTTAACTTGGGTTATTAAAATCAAGGCTAAAATTGGATTTTTTTTTTATAAAAAATTACCTAAAAAATCTAAAATGACATCTATTAAGTATGGGTAGCCAATTCGAGTTTCGGTTATATTCGGGTTTGGTTATTTTGGTTATAGAAAAATTATAACCATTCAGTTTTTATATAAATTTCGGTTCGGTTATTTTTCGATTCGATTTAGGTAAAAAGTTCAGTTTTCCAAAGAAATTGTCGTTTTTTTCTCGATTTTTTCGATTATTTTATATTCGATTCGGTTCGGTTCGGTTTTATTTTTTCGGATTTAAAGAAATCATAACCGTTCGGTTATGATGTTGGTTCGGTTACTGTTATGTCTTATTCGATTCGGTTCGGCTCGGTTATTCGGTTAATAATCAAAATGACCATCCCTACTATTAAGTAACAAAATATATCTTCTTAAACGGCATCTATTAAGAAATCGAGGGAGTAGAATTTATTCATAGCCGTTACATCATTATTATGAGGCTCATACCCATCTTTTTTTTTTCTTCTAATAGTTGGTGTTCTATAGTTTTTTTTATATAATTAATTGGTTTTATATGGTTTTTTTTGTGGTTTAGGTAGAAATTTCAACACGTGTATTTAGTTACCAAAACAATCAACACAACATAAACTTGCTCCCCATCCCACAGTTAGTTTGATCTCGCCTTTGGATACCCCATTACAAAAAAAACATAAACTAAAAAAAACACATTTATCAATTAAGCTAAAAGAATTCGTCGTATACGCTTTTGGGGAATCCCAACTCTGTTGGTTTGAGAAATCCCTTCATGTAAATGAGGTGTGGGTTCAATACCCAGAGTATGGAGATTCCCCTCCTGCCATATTCGGGTGTTTCACATCTCACGTGTGTGTTGCAGGATCGTACGCGTGGGTCGGGATTAGTCTGAACCTTTGGGTTTGTGATCACCCGATTATAAAAAAAAAAAAATTTGTCGTACACGCACGAGCTATAAGTTATGATAAACTTTCTTCATCGGCTAAAAAACTCAAATCTAAATTCCTTGTCTCCAGATTGAATTCGATACAAATATGGTTATATATTGTCATGTTCAGTTTGATTTTGAATATATTACGTAGGGTTTTGTCTCCATTAGGTTTTCTTAATTAGCAAATTAATATTCTAGTCATATAACAAAAATGTTTAGGGAATTTGGTTGGAGAAAAAAGATGTCTGAAAACCGACATAACATAAATAAAAACATCAATAAACTTGTCATAATATATATATCATAACACACTCATATATAATTATATATATATATGTATAATGTATATGACATAGTTTAATTAATTAGATGGATCATGCAGAGGGTGCATGGGGCCCGACATCCCTATAACATCGGTCCCAAAGCATATAACTCTTGGGAATAGCCCTAGAGGCATATTCCTTTAACTCATACAACGAGAACAGAACCTTATATTTTGTAATGTGACAGTCTTTGCCCATCTCCAGCAATTCAAGACAGCAAGTATCCGAAGCTCTTTTGTTCTGTAATATCTCTTCTAACTGCTCCTCAACGCATTCATCGCTTTCTCGATGGCATCTCCGGACCAAATCTCTAAGGTATCCGCTCGGATATCTACTGAGCAGATCTCGATCATAATCGTACGCTTCCCGGGATCGGCCTAGTGAATGTTCCCAATCGATGTTTGGATCGATGATCGGTTTTCCGTCGTCTGCGGACGCGTAGGGTGGATAAGATGCCATGGTGGTTAAGAACAATGTCATCAAAGTCAAAGACAAGAACAATGTCTTCCCCATATCTTGATAATGTTTTTTTTTTTTTTGCTGTTTTGCTTTTTTGGTTTGTGAAGGATCTTGTGTGGTGAATTATATATATATATAAGGGATGATTGAGGAGATGTTTTTTATTTGTAACTTGTGATTTAATTTCGTTTTATTGTTTCTTCGGTTAATTCGTGTGTCATTTACTCACAAAGCTAGAAACCTCCGGATTTGGATTTGCGTTCGGACACTAATTAATATGGTTCTTTGAAGACATTTCAGTTCATGCATCATCATCATCATCTTCTTCTTCTATGCATTCATAGTTATATATGTTAATTTCACGGAAATATGCAATATATATATATATATATATATATATGTGTGTGTGTGTGTGTATATAAACTCCCCATCATGCATATCTTCCCCCTCTGAATCTATCAGATAAGACTTCAGATTCACGTCATTTAATTAATCATAAGCTGCTTGATAAGTTATAGTTATATTACAGAACATGAACAAACCTTTCTCTGCTCATCTTCTTTCATGAATTGTCTTGATAAAATCTGAAAAATAACGTCCCTTTTGGTTTTCAAGTTATTACAAACTAGTGATAGAACACAATAACACACCTATGGAGATGGAGAGAGCAAGGAAAAAAAGACAAGAGAGTTTTTTTCTTTGGTTTTTGTCGATATCGAGTTAAGCTCTTCCCTTCAAGACATGTCTTCTCAAACCGGGAATGTGAACGTTTGTGATGTAATCTCTCCAGACAATGCTCCCGACATCGAACCCGAACTCCCTCTTCTCTTTCTCCGACATGCTCTCCATTAATCTCTGCATGTTGCTGTTATCAAACCTGCAAAAAGACATTCAGACACCGAGCTCTCGAATCAGATATATAACATCTTGATCCTATATATGGATGTTCAATGCATAAAATGACTATGAACCCTCTTTTCAAAATGTTTCCAAAAGTCCAATAGAATCGTTCTTTTCCATCGGTTTTTGCTTACCTTCCTCCATAGAATGTGTAGGGTTCATATATATCAGCAAGGTACTTTGCTTGCTCCACTGATTTTCTGCAGATGAACTCGAGTTTCTGCATCATCTTTCCATCCGAAGAGGTCATAGCCGTCAACCCGCTTCGTTCTTGAGCGTCTTTCCAAAGATGATCCGAGAAATCATCAACAGAGTCGAAGAGTTTCATCAGACGGACCGCAATGGGCGTGCCTTTCGAGTCCACACACGGGGAAGATTTGTAGTGCTCGTAAAGAAGTATGGCCAAATCCTCAAAAATCAGCGGGTTTATCAACGAAGAAGCAATCTGATACACATTTATTTCCGGTTCTTGATCCATTCCATGCTTCGCTATAGCAGCTAGGGTTGCATTGACAACCATGTCAGCAGGCACCTGCAAGAAGGAAACGTTACATACATGACACACGGATATACATACGTATATATATATATATATCATTCATGTAAATGAGCATACCACATCCAAAACTCCCTTCGGGTCCACGAGGAATCCTGTGAGCTGTCCTTTCCCGTAGCATAAAACTATAGGATCCATCATCCTGTTAGATATACAAACATATGCATATGATAGTGTTGTTATGTAATCGGTGTATGTACATATACGCATATGTAATGTATATGCGGCATGTATGTCTTAGTTCCTATGACCTGTTTCCTTCCATCCATCCTGGAAATGGGTCTCTGTATGTGCTCTCAATGACACTAGGCCTAATTATAACGACAGGCACATCTCCTCGGATGTTATTGATCATCATCTCTCCCATTGCTTTAGTGAACACATAAGTGTCTTGCCATCCAAACGTTCTTGCCCTGTTCACATGATCAACTTTACCCGAGGATAAGGGTTTCTAATTCATGGCATTGGACCGAAAGGCACGAGAAATTCTCATCATTTGTCAAAGATTACCTTTCTAGACCCAAGTCCTTCATCTTCTGCGCCTCCTCGTGGTCTTGAAACCCGTTTATTGCATCAGAAGCCAGCATCATTTCTTTCTCAACATCTAAAAAAGGTGTCCCATGGGTGAAATTCTCCGTTTCTATGCAGTCACCCATCGAGAATGGTTTCTCCATGATCCTTCCTTGCCTTTGTCCATTCACATACGCTGTGGAGAATTTTCAAACAATAGAGCTATCACATACTTTTCTTTCCACCCGATATCGAAACATAGATTCTGTGTTGATTGTTTCTGTGTTCCTTAATTTTTTTCCTGACTCAAAGGACTAACCAGTGGATACTTGCAAGAAAAGCTTGAGGTTGTTGCACTTCTTGGCAAATTTCATAAGATTACATGGCCCTCTTGTGTTTATGTCCAGAGCAATATCATATCTGCAATTTCTCCATGAAAGCAAGGAAAGTTATAAACTGAGATACACATAGCTTGATGAAACGCTAGGAATCAGAAGAGAGTTTCCGATCTAACCTTTCGTTAAAGGTTGTGTTAGCAGCAGAATTTATGATCACATCGACATCTCGGGCAATCTCCTCAGCGTAATCTGATTGCAACCCAATGTCCGAATCACAAATGTTTCCCGTTACAGGTACGAGTTTGCTCAACATGAAAGCCTTGTAGGCTGGTCCATGAGCTTCCTTTAGAATCTTGAAAAGCTCTGCATCTAACACCTAGAAGGAAAGGAACCCGAGTTATGAATAGAATAAGATCAAACACAAAACTTTCCTGAAGTAGAAGTAAAACCGGATTATATCACGAAAAGGGTCTTACCTCGTTCTTTAATCTTTCAACTGCGGCTTCTCGGTTATCAGCTTTAATCAAGAGATATATCTTCGCGACATCGGGGGCCGTCCTCAAAATCTTCTCAATAAGGACTGAAGATTTCAAGAGAGAGACAAGGATAAAAACAAGTTACAGCACATTGTGAATAAGTTTAGACGAGATATATACTTTACCTTTAGCCAAAAACCCGGTTGAACCAGTGATGAAAAAGCTCTTCCCTTGGAGATAATTGACGATTCCAAGCCCTTCTTTCAGACCCACCAAAGAAGCAGTTCCATTGAAAGGCACCAAACTCTTTGCTCCATTGATCTCTATCGCTGTTCTTCCGTTCCCATTTGGAGACAAAACCAATGTATCAGCATCCATGGCTGCTGCCGTGGATGAACTCTCCTCCCTTATCAATACTTTCGCCCTCTCCTTCCCTTCAGAAGAAATCCAAAGAGGCCTATTCACGAAACCGCCACTGCCCGTCTTGCTAAGAGTATTATCGCTTCCTCGGCCCCAACTGAGACTAACCCTTTTCTTCTCCCTGGCCAATGAGCACCGATCACGGAGATTGTATAATCTCGCAAGCTTGTTTGATGCTGTAACGGAGGAGGAAGAAGAAGAACTCAGGAAGAGAGCCTCCATTGCTGCTAAGAAACAAGAAATAGAAAGAGAGTCATTGCAGAACGATAGAGAGATAACTAAGGAAGAAGAGGAAGAAGAAGCAGAAGAAGAAAAAAACCTAATGAACAAACAAGAATCTCGTCTTTAATTAAGAAAACTTGTTGGTTAAGAAACAGGTGACTGACTACCAGTAAACTTTAACTTAACCTACAAGGCATTCATTACCTTTGTGATGGACCAACAAGATATATAAATTAGAAAGGGATTAAGTAAACTAACAGCAGCTTTTATTTTTATGGCGGCGAGATAACTAAAAGAGGCTTTTGGTGTTTGTTTTTATAAGAGGAAAGAAAGATGGTTGGTTTGGCTCCAAGGGCCAAAGATGATGAAACCACCTTCTTCCCCTTTTCTTCCGGACATTGAATATTTCAAAGAATTATTACAGGACTAAAGATTGCTTATCAATCTTTTCGCCTTGTAATTAACCGATTAATAAACGCGATATCAGTTCCAAATCTTTAAAAGAAAAAGAAAACGAAGATTTTTATGAGAAAGAAAATATAACTTTCATGAGACAAAAAAAAAAAAAAAGATTTGGTAAGCAGCGAGAATAACCTCAACGCCCCTTATTACACAATCCCCTGTCTTTAGGATTCCAAGAATTCTGTTCAAGAAGAGAGATATTGTCATCTCGGGAAGAAGTTTCCTTACAGAATCAAAGGAATTCTACCGAAATAGAAAACGTATTAATAATATATACACGCTAAAACCATCATGTAAAGTTCTCAGATTATTTAACTTCAACGTCACAAAATCGACAGAGCGGCACAAACAGAACTCTTGGAAGAGATCAAATCCAAGGACCCATAAAAGAAACACAATACCTCAGTAGCTACAAGATTGTACAAAAGCTTTCTTTGATCGGCTCTGCCTCTGAAGGAGGAAGGGGAAAGCATTCCCCCCTCAGTCACGGGACTGACAGCGCAAGCAGTTGCAGCAGAAACCAAACCCTTCAGAGAGTAGCCTCTGCCGAGCTTCATATCCCATACTTGCATCTATGTAACATATCCTCAGCTCCTCTCCTGCAGAAAAAAACAAATGATCAAGTTTCCGGGGGTTTTACGAGACGAGGAGAAAGCTCGGTGTTAGGGCTTTGAAGGGAAAAAAAAAACCTTCCTCGACGTCACGAAGAGCCGTCAATCTTGCGTCTGTGTTCTCTATCCATAATATGTGGGCGTTTGGATCTGTACCATTCAAACAAGCCGTAGCATAGTTTCATTACAAGTGCAACATCTCAAGTCTCAACGTGGTTGGAACAAACACGGTATCACAGGTTCTAAAGGATTGACGGTATTGGAATCCCGATCATGTATCTGGATGTGTTTGTGATGATCTGTGAGAGCATTTTCACAGTATAGTTTCAAACAAGTCATGGCATAGTTCCATTAGCAGTGCAACATCTCTCAACGTGGTTGGAACGAACATGGTATACTACACAAGCGAGTAGATTATATAACGGGTACTAAGGGTTAATGTCATGTTTTGTGATGATTTATGAGAGCATTTGCAAATGGAAAATGAGGTGGGAAAAAGGGTTTTACCACAGTCATGATTGTAGAAGGAAGGAAGCAAATAGACAGCATGGCCAACATTAGCTTCACCTTCAACAGAAGCAGAAGCAAGCGAAAATATATCTTCCCATGAGCTTCCAACAAGTTCAACACGAAATGCATTGATACGAATCCGTGCAAGCACACCCATGTACCATTGTTTGGTTAGAACTCAACATGTTAAGGAATAATCATTTAAAGCAAAATGATGGAAGAAAACCAGAATAAGGGAAATAAACAATAACAGATGTAAATATGCTGCAATGACAAAGAGGATACAAGCAACATCTTCATCCTTGAAATTTGCCTTCCTGAAGGAGTTCCATAGCATACCAAAACCTTCTTCCATCTGAAAAACAGTAGTTTCAGTAACAAGTTTATGACCATCCGGGTAATTTAAGCAGATCATAAAATCCATCGTTATTATGAATAACAACAAGAAGCTGGATTTTCACGTAGTGGAAGCATGAGCAACAGCCAAATTGTATGTAAGAAACTCCGGGAAAGAAACCTGGATTTCATTTTGAGTAACTCTCATGCCCTGAATCTTACATGTCACTGTTTCAAATGCCAGAATTTCATTATTGTTTCTGATATTCAGAATCTCACCTTTGTAATCATCTCAGAAGACAAAGCAGCAGGTTGAAGTATGTCAAGACAATCGGCTGATTGACCACCCGATATGATCATACAAGCCAACCGCTTAACCATAAGTGGGTACTTGACGTTGTGCATCCTTACAAGAAGATAAAATGGAGTTTATTATCAAGACACGCCATTAAAAGATATTAAGAACGTCCTGTTTCTACTAATAGCAGAGGAAAGATACGCACGGTAAACCAGATGACAGCCTTTTGGTCTTGGCAGAACAAAATATAAAACGGTTATGACTTTAGTACTCCTAATCTCAACGAAGCTACTAAAAAGACAGAAAAGGCTAAAGGAGATAAGACTCGTTTCCTGACCAAAACATAATGGAAGTGACACCAAATGACCGGACCGGACCATGAAACCGAAATTCATGTGGCAAAATCTTCACTAAGAATAGGTTATAAAATTAGCACCAAATCGTAAGAAACCAATATTCGTAAAAGGGGATGATATCATGAGCAAAAAGAAGAATCTATGTTCATATCTCCAAACCAAGGAACCAAAAGTATAAGGCTTGATGTTATACCTACAATAATCAAGAAAACTTGACCAATCTGCTCTTGCTTCAACATCGTAGAAACCCTGCAAAACATCATGGAAACGGATCCCATGAAATCTGAATAGACAGACCAGGAAACACTTCACTTATTACAGGAACAAAAGCCGTTGTTTTGACCACAAAAAAGAGTGATTTTCCTCACTGTTTTACAAGGGGGGGGGGGATGATTCAGATTACAAAACCAAGATCCTGGATGATTGTATCAACGAATTTGCTTGACAGAATCATTCAGAATAAGGAAACATGTGAAGAAACTGAAAATTAATTCAAAATAAAGGATCCCAATACTATTTCAAAGCAGGATCATTTCTTCAAACACCTGGTGGGCATATTCTCACGGATACGATATAGTACTGAAACACGCAATTGCTACAGTGACAAAGAACAAGAAATGGCATCACAGGAACAATGAAACAGACAAAACACATAACAAAAGCTTAAACCTTTGCGTTGACTTTGCAATCTTCTCTGCAGAACGAAACATCCCCAACTTGAATCTTAGCAGATTCCTTGAGTTTTCTGAGGCAAAGGTAGCAGACAGAATCGAGAGAGGAAAGAGAAGGGTAAGCCACCACAGGCTTCGCGGTGTGAATAAGATCGCCAGCTACGATTCTCCGCGTCGCGAACACGCCCCGACCCGCCGACTCGGTGAGCCCAACTCGGATCGGCGGCGGAC
>NW_010968505.1:3283472-3312628 GCF_000463585.1 Tarenaya hassleriana | reverse complement strand
CGGACCCGTTGGGCAACCGCCGTCACGATCCTCAGCCGCTGTGGAGGTGGAGAAGAGCCGAGGACCGAATCGATTGATCCCACAATGCAGAGATTTTAGGCGGGAAACGCATCGGCTATAACGATGCAAAGCAAATGCCGACATCATCTTCTCGCTCTCGCTCTCGCTCTCTCTCTCTCTGGTTTTCTTTGTCTGAACACGACACTTGGAAAAGGAAAAGACTTTCACACTATAGCATTTTTACTTTGGAAACCCAAGAACAACAAGAACGAGAACAAGAACCACAAAAAAAAAAAACCCTAATCGATCAGATCAGATCCGATCGAGAACGAGGACATTCTTCTGTCGGGGTGAAATTCAGTCTTGATTTCTTTAGGGGCAATGAAGCAATCGGGAGAAAGGCCTTGAACGTTGAAGGCGACATCGTCGATGGACCAAGTCTCTTGCATCTTGGTGACGGAGATTCCTCCCTTGGAAGAATCTCCAAAAGTGGAGATAAGGGCATTTGTCCGACCAGAGTGTGCGATCACTACTTCGCTGCCTTCGATCGCCTTATAGTCTTCGATCCATGTGCTCATCGATGTCTCCCAGTACGTTGGAAGAGTTCCCGGTATTTGGATTCTGCAAAACAATATACATATACATATATATAATAATACGTAGATACGAATAAAAAAATAATCGACATTCATTTGTTTTGTTTATAAGGTAAGTATTTTTTTTAAAATTTTACTAAAAATTATATTTTTTTGTGTGTGGAATTCTATTAAAATTATGTTATCTATTTACATCCACTCAATTATCAATAATAAAATAAAAACGCTTATTTTTTTTTATAATTTATTAATTTTGGACGATTAGGGTACAGTTTATCAACCCTGAAACAGAATATTCATGGATTTGATCTATTAAAAGCAGAGGTCAACATTTCTGATACATTTGCCTATTTTTATTTTTTTAATTGTATTTATTCGATTTTATGTTACATATTGTTTTAGAATCGGGTTCAAATTAGTTTTATCGAAAAAATCTTCACTTGTTTTAAAAGATTTGTATTTTAAAATTTTAATTTAATTATATTTAGTTTAAATTTTCAATTAATTTTCACATCGATCAACTTCGTTCCATATACGATTACATATCATTCGGATTCGGTTTTCCAAATTAAAAAAAAAAGGAAACGTACACCTTTATCTATAGATAAGTGATTAATCTCCACTAATCATAACAAGTTCCAATATTCTCTGCTCAAAACAAGTTTCTAATTGGTTAGATTAGCAGTACTAATGACGATTAATTAAGGAGATAATCGAGATTACCTGGTCAAGGAGGAGTCGTCCAAGTAGACCAGCAGGCCGCTCCTTTGGCTGAAGTAGCCGAAGGCGACGTGTTTGATCATCTCGGCGGTCGAGTCGCTGCGCCTCGTCAGATCGGTTTGGTCGGTCGATAACTTGAGCACGAAGCAATCGTCCCCTCCCATCTGCTTTTCCCCGACAAATTGCGCGGACGAGAATACCGACGATATCGTCAACGGGTCCAATCCCTTAATTATTGCATTAAATATCCATTCCGTTGTCATTATTAATTATAATAAATATTCAAAAAACCATACTTATTTATTATCCGAATCATATTAGATAAGATAAATTATCTAATACGGATATAACTTTATACATAACGTTGCTAAAAAATGATCAGAATATCATTTTTTTTAAGATATTCTGGAAGTTTATCGGACTTTCGCTTTGACTATATCTCCCAAAAAATTAGAAAAACTCATATGAATGACACTCTCCAAGTGAATACTTGAATCCGGATTTGAAAGGAATTTTGATTCTTTCTTTACCGGTTAAGTCATCTAATGTTTTTTTTTGGGTAACCTAAGTCATCTAGTGTTGGATTCAAAAAATAAATATTTGATATTTGTGAATGTCAAATTTTTGGATAATTTGTTCAACCCCTATCTATTGCCGCCTATTTTTTTTTTACAAAATACAATATATTTAAATTTTTGTGACAAATTCACTTGAAATAATTAACTTTTTTTTATGGATACATTAGAAGTATCTATTTGTTTGTTGTTATTACATGATGATTATGGGTTTTGAAAACAAAGTGTCAAGGAAGATGCGTTCTCAGCACCAATAGCAGTAAGGACCACAACCAAGCCAAGAGGGTAGATATCCGACATAGCTGACGATTCACGAATATAAAAGCAAACACTACCCATCAAATCTTGTGTCCATTTTTTTATAATAAGAAAAAAAAAAGAAATATTAGAATGGTTATGGGTCAAACGTATCATTATTGTTTTTATATATGTACCAAGAGAAGGGGACCATTCACACACAATTACATAGGCAATGTTTGTGAATTGTGTCTGAATTGTGTGTGAATGGTCCCCTTCTCTTGGTAAAACAATGTTTTAGCCCCTATATATATACATAGGCATATATATATATATAAATACAATAGGTGTCTAAAGCAATTGGGATTGGATCCAACTTGGAATCTTGAATTTTCTAAGTTTCTCATTAGTAAAAAAGGCTTGATGAATTAATGTGATTTTTCTAAAAATGTAAAATTTACTTTTTTTTTGTGATTCAGAAAGTAAATTTACAAGGTTAACATTGCAAAGTTGTTTTGTTTTTTTTTTATGTTTACCATCAAGTAGGTCTCATATAATTTATCTGATCTAAAATTACAAAATTATAAAATTAATATTCATAAATAAATAAAAAATACCCTTTTCCAAAAACAAATTTAAGATTAACAAGAAAAAAAGCTTTTTGGAAAAAAATACTTTAATATTAAGACAACTTCCATTTCGAACAAATCAAAGACGAAAAGTGGGTTTTTATTACTGCGAGGAATATAAATACCAGTGATAAAAAATCATTGGGAAATTTTTTTTTTCCTTATTTTTATTTAAAGACGTACCAAATAAAATTAAATTATTACGAAAACGTCTCTTTTCCCGAAACCTAAAAGAATCTGATCAATGTCGTAAAATTAGCAGGCACGTGATAGGCACGTGATAGATGAGCAAAGGTACAAGAGCTAGCAGGCAATTGCCGCTACACCAAATTTCAGATCCAACAAATTAGCTGATTAATACGCCCCTCGCTAATTAATTAAAGATAAAATAATATAATTCGAATGGAAAGTGCTCACGGGAAAAAGGGGACAGAAAGTATGATTATTATTTTAAAATATTTTAAATGTTGGACCGTATATAATGGTTTCATGTTATTATAGTTTCACACCTTGAACACAATGCTATAAATAGCAATTTATGTGCGCTATGAAAAACATCTTATCGTTCACCCACTTTTTAAATTAAAAATTTCAATAGACGGTAAAATATGATATCTCAAACATATAAAAAAATTATATAAATATCTGTTAAAATTTATTTGATTAATATACAATTTTTAAATTCCAAAAAATATAAGAACTTTTACAAAATCATGAGTTTTACAAATATTCTAAAAAAAAAACTATATGATATTTGATGCTTATTTGACTTGTAGCTTTTTTTTGGAGGTTTTGTGAAATTCTCTGTAAAATTTTTAAGTTCTCGTAAAATCCATGATTTAAACTAGTAGTCAAAAAAAGTTTGTGTATTTTATTTTAAAAATTAAAATTCGGTATTAATTTTACGTATTTAAGCTATAAATAACAACAAATCGTTAAAAAAAGTATAGATAACAAGTTTAATATATATATATATATATTCAATATTTACTTGTCATATATATATATATATATACCTGTAGGGAGCGGCGTAGAGGCCGTAGAGTTCCCTTAGCGGACTAATTCGATCAGCCACTTGTCGGGAAACATCTGCCACATTACGAACCGGCCCTTGTGGGCCACGGCCGAGCCACCGCCGCCGCCGAGTTCGTCGCACATAGCCATCGCGATTTTGCCGGTGACGAATGTGTTTTTCACTCTCCCGACCAATTTCTTGCACCCGGTCGCCGCCGTGAAGTGTTGTATTATGTATTGTGCTGATGATGATACCTACCAAAATATTCCGTAATTTTTTTAATTTATGAAATCGCATTATTTAATAATATAAACTGATAATTTATAATATTACGGATTTAGGATGTGATTTTTAACTTTTTATGTTGGGGTAATGAGGATAATTCAAAGAAGGAGGACCATTTTTCCATCAGTGACTTTTGTTACTGAAGTGGTTGATCTACCTTATGTTTGAAATCAGACAAACCACATATTTACCACAATAAATTTATGAAAACATTCAACAAAAAAAAAAAAAAAATTATGAAAACAGGTGTAGAAAAATTCAAACATTAGAATTTTCATGAATCATTAAAATCTCTTATACAAAATAGAAAATTTAAAAAGTATTAAAGAATAGTTTAAATTGATTAATTGGAATTATTAAAAAAAACCCAGTTACTCTTTTTATATATATTTTTGTATAGAAAATGTCTATTTAACTAATTTTTTCGTATTAAAAAAAAGTTGTATTGTTTGGAGTGTTTTTACCATTTTCCCCCAAATTAATTAGGAAAAAAAACAGTTTAATTGAAGAAGATTTCTTAAATAACAAGGAAACAAAACACACACACACACACACAAAAAGGGATAAGGCATGAGATCATAAGAGATTTGTTGTGATCTATCACATCGTATATTCGTTCTTGGTGCGAACCCTAAAAAGATAGAATGGAAACCAAGAAGAAGAAGAAGAAGAAGAACTGAGAGAGAGAGAGAGAGAGAGAGAGAGAGAGAGGGACCTCATGGAGAGAGATTTTGGGAAGAGGGGGAACGGGGAAAAGAGGGCATCCAATGACGCTCAAAAGGACTTTGATATCTGATTTTGGGTGAAAACCCATGAAGGAGAAATGTGTTTTCACCCATTTTCTCCATGAAAATGGTTTGGTTCTGCCTCTTTGCGCGTCTCCTCCTCCTTCTCCTTCTTCGATCGGCTCTTCCAACAATGGAGCCAAACGGCTCATGATGACCACTCTTTCTTCTTCTTCTTCTTCTTCTCAATGCTTTGAGTTTTTTTTTTTTTTGAATATTGTTCAAATGTGGGTTCTCTCTCACTTTGTTGGCACGCAGCTTATAGCCTTAGTGCGTGTAGTTCGCCTTTCCTTTTCATTGTTTGTTAGTTTCTCTCTCTCTCTCTCTCTCTCTCTCTCTCTCTTGCCATATCTG
This sequence comes from Tarenaya hassleriana, assembly GCF_000463585.1. Classification (NCBI taxonomy): domain Eukaryota; kingdom Viridiplantae; phylum Streptophyta; class Magnoliopsida; order Brassicales; family Cleomaceae; genus Tarenaya; species Tarenaya hassleriana. The sequence goes on along the minus strand of NW_010968505.1, from coordinate 3,307,432 downwards.
AAAAGGTTCAAAGGCATTGGTAATTTTGGGTCACCATCTTCTTCCTCCTTTTATTTTTTTATATAGGTTTTAACGTTTTATAATATTCAGTCTTATGTTATTAAATTTCATATTTTAGTGGGGGCTTTGGATGTGATGGTTCAACCCCACATGGAAAATTCAAGGAAGGTGCAATTATATATATAGGCTCGGCTAATTCCTATTAGTTCATATTTACAAAAACCATTATAAAAAAAACCAAATATATATTCGTTTGGATTCCATTTGATAAGGTTTGAGCCCGATAAATTAATAACAAAATTTTAAATTTTGCTTATTCGCTATGAATTGCTTCGAAATTATTTTTCATTTTACCGGATCAAAATGAAGATTTTCAAATTCTTAAAATAGGGGGGAGGGACATATTACTAAAAATTGCAATGTAAATGAAAGTAAAAGGAGAACCAAAGATGAAGCTAATGGAAAAAAAAAAAAACAATTCATGATTTGCTTGCAAGAATTCCCAAGAAAATAACAATTTACTTATAGTTGACCTTTAATACCCAATCTCATGGCTTGTGATTTATATCCACTAAATTAGAGATTTGCTTTGACATGAGATGCAACTGAAATCTCATAGATATGGTTCGAATATTATAATGTTTTGAAATATCAACAAATCAAATTCTTAGTTGCATTCTCTCAATCCGTTAGTTACCGAAATCATATGTTATATTTTATTTAATTGGGAATTTGATAAAATAGGTTGGAGAAGGTTTTATGGAGAATCGTGGGACCTCATCCTCCAAATAAATGGGATCTCGTCGCTAAAAAAACGAGAGAGATTAGCAAAAAATTCAAGCATTATTCAAGCAAAATTTCTAGATAAATAAGTTTTCTCATTAATTTTTTTTAAATCTATTTTTTTGTAAATTTTGAATAACAAAAATATCTAAAAAATTACTATGGTCCTAAGCAAATCTATTTATTTTTTTAATTTTTGGTTCAATACAAATTGACAAATTATCGCTTCAAATATTTAATATAAATATCAAACGAAATGGAAAATGGAATTGGCTGTTCTCATCAATAGTTGAGGATTAGTGATTAGTGATTAGTCCATAACATTTGTTTTCATATATTTTTTACATAATAAAAAACATCACGTATTTTTGCATGATTTTCAATAATTAATTCGATTAAAGCCAATGATTTCACGCACTAAAACTTATACGGGAGGGAGCAATACGAGAACATGGCTCACTAACTTTTGATAATCTTAACAGCTAATCGAATATGAACCGTTAAAATAAGGTCCAAAATATTTCATAAAAAAAAAAAAGTAAATTCTGTAAATTAGGTTAACCCCCAAATGCCAAGTTGGCACGTGCAAGGGGCTTTAACCCGCAGTTTGTCAGTCTTTTCAAAGTCTTGTGTGGGTGTAAACAAAGCAGTTATTTCGACATAGACCCCATTAAAAAGCTTTTGGACCCATCACTCAATGTTGCAAAGTAAAAATAAAGCAGAGAGAGAGAGAGAGAGAGAGAGAGAGAGAGATTCTACTTGTATGTCATAGAATATAACATATGCTTTGTTGGTATAAAGCGGGGGATGGATATATAAAGGGGCCAATAAAAGGTCCTTTGTAAAGTTTTTTTTTCTCTCCAAATGTTTATTTTAAATTTTGGATATACCACAAATTTAAACTATTATTTGAATCTACGAGAGAAATTGATAAACCTTTTTACAAATATGTCAGAAAAAATTGGTCCACAAAGTATTTATTTATTTTCTGATTTAGTGCCTAGCATCGAGACATTTATGTGTTACACCTACATCTTGAATTCCAAATTTAGATCTTTATTTGAATTCTATAAAAACTGTTTTAGACACGTAATTATCATATAATATTGGATCATTTTTTGATATATATATATATGTATGTATTTATATATATATATCGTGTTGTAGTATATACCTATGAAATTTACGCTTCTGACACAAAAAAAGTAACTTTTTAATAGTGGCCTAATAAAAGGTCTATTATTCACACGCAAAATTCATTCTTCTAATGCTAAATGAAAAAAAAATATATTGAAGAATGTATGATCTTCATAAAAAAAAAAGCTTATTTTATTTCGTACGTTAATATTTTTTATGGTTATATATATATTGAAGGGGGAAAAGGAATTGGTTCACAGATTTGGTTACAAGGGGGGAATTACAAGGGACGCAAGAAGAGGTGACGTGTCCACGTCTTTCTATATTTTGCAATAATTGCTGTGTCTGGTAGTTTCGTTCGTTTTTTACAATTTGTTTTTTTTTTGTTGGAAAATTTAGGATGGAAACATATTTCTTGGACGGTCATCTTGCAGATGAGACAAAACAGTTAATATGGCTACCCTTCTGATAATGAATGCCGACCAAAATTTAACTCCATGATGATGATCATGATGGTGATGATGATGATGATGATCACATAAAAAACGGTATGAACTTGAATATTTTCATAGTAGCGAAACAAAATGGACCGCTCCTTTCTCTTTTGATCCATCTTAAATAGATTAATTACTCATGAATCCTACCACGAAAAATTTTAATATATACATATATATATATATGCAATTAACTTGAAGTATTATTAACTTTTCGACTCAGGTTCAGATCTCGTTTGAAGAGGGGTATTCACAATTTTTTTTATCTTCTGAAAAATATAGTCGGATAAAAGATTGGTAAATTTTTAGAAAAAAAAATTTAGAAGCATTGTTATGGCGTTTGACTTTAGGGTGAATTTTATAGGAATTTAAATATAATAGAATTTTATTCGAATCATATCCAAAGAATTCAAATACAATGAGATAATTCATTGGTTGATTTAATATTTTCTTTAATTTTTTTTTCAAAACAGTTTGTTAACGGTAAATTCAACATTTACCGTCGGCTAAAATGAGGAAAACTTAAATTCATGGACTAAAAAACGATTTTTTTAAGGTCCTCCCAAACACATTTTTTAAAAAAATTCTGAAGCGTGAAAAAAATGGCTGAAAAGTAAAATTTTCCAAACTGGTAAAGAAACCAAGCCCGTGAATCACATTGAGTCAAAATACATTGCCATGATACTGAACAAAAGTTGTTTGACCTGCAAAATGGGATTTACCATAAATGTTTTTCATCCCCTCCTATGAACAGTTAGATTCACCCCCAAATTTCTATTTGATTATTTTCAAATAAAATGTAAATAAATTTATCTTCATTACTCCAATTGTATTCAGAACAGTTCCAATAAAATTATTCATTTTCTAAGAAGTTTTCCGCATTTTTAATCATTTTTTGATTAAGTTACCGAGTTTTACACCTTTTTTAAAAAAATTATATCCAATTAATTTTTAAATCAAATCTAGTGTATTCATTATTCGAATGACCACCCCTAATGTGGTTCTATTAACCACACCATACATCATGTATGATACATGACATCAGAATCAGATAATGGGTATGCTAACTAATGATTCGAGATTAGTGTCTAATCACAAATATAATTCCACATTTTGACTTCGGTGCGTGCTCAAACAATCATGAGAAATTATAAATGATTCAAACGGGTACGTAAAACACATGCAGACGTAATTCCAAAGAAGTTGGAACCAAACGCACAGGATGTCCTTCAAGGGCAAAAGTTCCTAGTAACAGCAGAGACAATATCCCAAACCGAAATAGGCTTTTGTTCATGTAGATAAGGTCGGTCCAAATGATGATTATACATAACTATGTCGAAGCATAAAGAACCGCTCCCACAACAATACCGAAAGGATTCATCTATAAAACTCTCTTGCTGCTCGTTGGGAGTGTTCTCATCATATTCATGGTTTAAAAGCCAAAGTTACCTCGAGTATCCGGGGCTTAGGCTTCTGCCCCGGATTGGACTTTGGCTTCTGCTCCTCGACCCATATGGAGACCTTGAGTATGACTGCCTCCTCTCTGCCGGGGAAACCGACCTGCCCAACCAAACATAACATGATAATTTGAGGAAAAGGGTTCCGAGACGGAAAGTTCCACTTGAATCTTTGTATGGTAAATGAAGAAATCATGCTAGGGAGGGTGTACCTTGAATAGCCTCTTTCATAGCGTGGCAGTGACCGAGAGTAGCTCCGCCTGTATGGGCTCCGAGAATAGCTTCTTCTGTCATGTGGTGAACGAGAATAGCTCCGTCTGTAGCGAGGAGACTGGAAATAACCCAGCGGAGATCTCGTACAACCTCTGCTCCTGGCAAAAAGGAATTCAGTTTCTTATTAGCTGTTTTGTCAAAAGAAGCACTGATTTGCTAAACCTTTGTTGTTATGGACAGTAGGAAGGAAATGTGGGATAGAATCAACCAACAAAATCATGTGAGATTCGAGCTAACCTTTGTCGTTCTCGAGCTCTCATTTCATAAGGCTTCTTTCTGTTCTCCTCAGCAAACACAACAGTAATTTCACGGCCAAGAAGAACATATCCATCCAAATGATATTTTGCATCTGCAGCATCAGCAGGATCATAGTACTGCACAAAGCCAAAGCCACGGGGTTCCCTGCAAACTTGAGGGGTTATCATCTGTAATACAAATATAAACATATGTATCTCTCTCATATAAGACCAGATATGGCAACTGAAATTTCAGAAGAAGCCGAAATGGATCCCAGAAAAATCTCAAGATACAACCAGTCAGGCCACCCTGAGGCTTTGAAAGAGCCAAATAAATATAATCATGTGGCTCCTAACCTTTTTCGAAGCCATTGTACTAACACTGACTTCGACTCTTCAACACTCGAACATCTTCAAAATGAAACCAAAACCAACTTCCTTCTCAATCTTGTCGGACTAAAATGTCCTTGACAGTACTCATTACTCGATGATGCTCCAACAATGAACTCTTATTACTTCATCGATCTCATGCACATTAGTCTTTCTACTTCATTGGTCTTCAACACTTCCAATAAAAACAACCAAACTTTGATGAACAAACAATCCATGATAAAGAAACAATTACATGACCATACACACAAGAGAGGCCATACAGAGACGAGGTAAAAAATGCACAGAAGACAATAGTGAGAACAAATACTATCAGTCTATCATCACTAAAAAAGGACAATTTCTAGAATGCTTACCCAGAGTAATAATCTCGAGGCAAATAGATATCCTTAAGGCGACCAAACCGTCCAAATGGCCTTCGGAGATCATCAGGCCTGAAATGGATAAGTCAATGGGTTATCTTCTCATCTTTCTCCACAAATCAGCCCTCCACAGATGAAAGCAGAAAGGCTCTTGCTTCCGGTCAAGATCAACCGATTGTTACAAACGGGCATTAGTGAATGTACGTACAAATAATCATGCATGCTGATTAGTAATGCACAAACCTGCAGTCATGGCGAAGGTTGCGAACCAGGAGACTGGTCGGGGCATCCCTACTCCGACCCCTATAACTGCCCATTAAGCTTGGGCTTCTGCGTCCTCTTCCATAATCCCTCGGAGGAGAAGGGCTGTAGCTATAGCTCCTCCCCATTTATCACTGAACACCAGCAAGTATCAGATCAGGCATGGAATCAGGCATTTCTATATTTCAAAATGAGGATTTCGGATTTGTACTACTATAAACAGAGAAAAATGAAGCAACAGAGTAATTCGGTGAAATCAATTTTCACGAAGCTAAATCATCCTACTGCGGAAAAGAAACCTAGGAGCCAGCCAAAGCAATCTAATCAAAACAACGGTGTTACTCTTCCAATTTTCCCGCCAACCCCCCAAAAAACAAAGGTTTAGGAAACAATAAAGAGAAAAGCAATGATCTATAGGATAATTCGTATCATTCTACAGAGAAAAATCCGATGATGCGTATAATTAACGGTGATCACGGGACAACAAAATCGCACAAGCAATCGCATCGAGGATGACGAATGTTGCAAAACCGATAGACGAAATCGTAACATTTGCAAACCAAAACCATACAGACGAAGATAAATTCATCGCAGAAACAAACAGGCGAAGACCGAAGACAACCACAAACCTGAACCTGCAAGAGAAACACAGTTCCTACCGCCGAATCAATCTCTCTCTCCTCTCGCTCTCGTGTGTTCTAGACAATACGAGAGCTTTCTGAATTTCTACAACACCTCGCATCGATTCGAGAACGTTCCACTTTTGGGCTTATATATTTTTTTTTCCAAATGCAAGCAGTCCATTTCGTGAACCCATCTCCGCCCATTAGAAAACCCGACTCGATCCAAATTGGCCCAACCGGGTCATTTTCACCCGATTTCCGATGCCCTATGTATCTACATCTATTTTTAATTGAAATAATTGTGTTCTTTTATTCCTTCCTCATGCGACACAAAACAAAACCCTAGTTTCCCCAAAACCTAAAGAGAGTAATAAAAGGCCCAAACACAAGGGTTCTCACCCTTTTTCCTTTCAAATCGTGGAACTGTTTTCAGCTTCTGCCTCTCGGGTATGTCTTCTCTCTCTCTCTCGATCCCTTCGAGTTAAGGGGAGATAGTGACTTAGTTCAAGGCATAGTGGACACGCTCGAGCAACTGGACGACTCGGTGTAACAGGAGATTTGGAGGAGGAGACTGAAGTTTTGAACTTGATTTCAAACAACTTTGAGATGGCAGTTCCGTCGATAATACTGCCTCTTGCTGTAAACTTGTAAGCTCCAGGAACTGTGCAAGCATGTCCCCATCTAATATCTTTGTGGCTTGAGCCTGCGAAATGCGGAAAATCTCTTGTTTCATGGAGCTCTTAACTATTTATTTGGATAAGCTCATAAGATGAAGCTTGTTACTTCATTAGGCACAAGTAGCTCAACAAAGAAAATACATTAAGAAAATAACAATTTCTTTTAGGATTCTTGGTGAACTTATGAAATTTCTATCGTGATAGATTTTGGTAAAACTCACTGCAAGTTTAGGAGTTACCTTTCTGATGGTCATGGCTATCCCACCCATGTAATAAGCGCAGTTCAGGTTTAGATTGGATTCTGGACTTGAATATTCCGTATCATCAAGAAAGCATTTGAGTTAGAAAATGCACCTCATAAATCATAGCAAGTCCATGAAAAGGAAAACAAAAAACGAAAATAAGAATGAACCAAGATCAGCGTAGCCTTTCTTTCAGAGGATCTTTTAATTATCAATGTTCTTTGACATTTGCAGAATGGGAATGATTCCATGAACAGCAAGGAGAGTCTTAATAAGGTCCTAGAAAATGATCAGTCAGCCACTGTATAGCAGGAAGCTTTACACGTTTGGTAGATTTTCCTTTTGAGTATGAGAACAATGCAGAGCCATATTTCTAAGCAGAGTTGCATGGGGCGCAGAAAAACAAACGTGAAGGATATTGATGCAAATCCTACGTTGTTTGTGTTGCAGCTGTCTACCGGTTATCTGAATCCAGAGATGCAAGGTCTCTAACCAGTCTAGTCAAGGATATTGATGCAAAGCTGGGGCCTTTAGTAATCAAACCAAAAGATGAAGTTGATAGACAAATAAAGGATACTGCACACTCAACGGCTGTTGCATCTGAAGAAACGGGAAAGAAAGTTGAATTCATAGGAAAGGTTGAAGATGAAAACTTGGAGGGTAAGAACTCAGAGGCTGATTCGCTAGATCAAACTACAATGAAAGCACCGGAAGACGACGCCAAAGAATCAGAGAATGGCTTAAAAGATGGTGAGGAGGAAGCTGCAAGGAAAGGTTCTAAAGGTGATATGAGAAACGATGTTAAGGAAAACGTTGAGCTAAAAGATGAGGAAGCTCGAAGAGCCGAAGTGTTTAGCAAAGGAGACAAAACAAATAACATTAAAGGTCATTTATCAGAGGGAACTGAAACTAATGCTCCAGAAGTTATGGTAATGGATGAGGATAGAAAGGAGGCATCAAAGACTATGGAATCAAGAACTCATATATCAACGGCTGCTGAAAACAAAGTTTCAGAAACTAAAGTTAACGACAATATCGATGAAGAGAGAACACTCTGAAACTGAACTTCCACCAAAAATTGTCAAGGACAAGAAGGATGAAGAGATGATGACACGGATAATGAACTCAGTAGTGATGGACAAGGCAGATGAAGATGAAGTTTCTGTAATAAACTCTCCAACCTATGCATCAGAGAAATTTGAAACTGAAGCTACATTGGACATAGTCATGGACAAGGAAAACGAAGTGGGGGATGATTCAGACAATGAACTCAAGTACTTCCACATAAGCTGGAACTGAAGTTTCCCTAGTAATTGTCGTGGACAATGCAGATGGAGTGGGAACACAACGGAAAAAGTCGATGACTTGTCTCTCGGGTGAAGCTGAAACAGAGACAAAGAACTCAACAGCGCAAGCTGAAACCCCATAGCTCGTCTTAATATATATTTCCAAAGCAATATGTGAAATATATTTTCGGAGTTGTGTTTTTGTCTGCCCTTATTATTGAATGAATTTAGTCAGAAAAATATATAATTGATCTCGTTTTTCATTGATTATCTTCACTTTAGGTCATTGATCATTGCCCATTACACCCCAAGATAAAAAGGGGAAAACGCACATGATGTCATTTTTGTGAAATTAAAAGTATGAGGCTTTTTTTTTGCACATATCAAGAACTAAGGCGGCAGATTGCAAAATCTCGTCTTCCCTTTTTAGCTGATATTAAATTGAAAAAAAAGAAGAAAACTCCCAAAAAAAAAAAAACGAGCTCCTCGTCTTCTTGTCAAGTCCTCAAAAACAGCACATGATAGTAGGAGTTGTGTGGTTGGAGCGTCTATGGAGCTTTCAATCTCCCAGTCATCGTGTATCCGGTTCTCAGCCATGGCAAAGCACTCTTCAGCTTATCATCATCAGCCTCCGCTGCATTTAGCGGGAAAACCTTTCAGTTGTCCGAAAAATGTGGGCTTAGTTAACTTGTCAACGCCAAGGATGTGGTCGAAGCCTGTTCCGATTAATTGTCGGAAAATCTCGATCCGGGTATGGTATTTTCTGCAATTTAAATTCTGGGTTTTGTTTGTGGTTGAGAATTACGCAAAGGAATATAAGCAAAGCGGTCAATAGTTTTTGTTTGGACCTTTCGAATTCTTCAATGTTGTACTTGAAAACTTCGTTATTAAAAGCTGGACTGGTGAAAACTGGACTGGCGAAAAGTTTTGGGCAAGGTTTTCCAATTTTCTTGCAACTGAAGATTGAGATAAATCATCAGGAAATGCCCAAACTTCATAAAGTTCCGGACTTTGCAAATCACTCGTTTTCGTTTATCATATATGAATTTGTTCCAATGGCTAATGCCCCCATATTGACATTTCCAATTTGTCGAGTTTCACTGGGTTATTGATTACTCCTCTGATGTTTTCGTTGCATTTATAGCCGATAAATTAAACTAGAATTGAGTTCAGCTTGAAAAGCTGTTTTAGGGAGTATGTGTGAGTGATTCCCGGGAATCAAATCTGAGTGATTTTTAATGTTTTGCTCAAGAGCTGTTGAACTCTGATCCATGAAAGCTGTGTATCTATCTACCCCTTCTGGAAGGAGAAACGGTTGCATTACTGATCTGTTCAATTGTCAAATTTTAAAAGTGCTTGGAACAGAATGAGATGTTTCCTCTTTTTCTACAGAATAGATGTCATTTGTCAGTTTTGCCTTCTTGAAGATACTCTATGTTCTTGTAATTCTAATGACGAATGTTAATTTATGGTTTTCTCCGGCCTTGATATGAAAGTGCATTCTTTCAGGCCTGTTCTCAAGTTGGTGCTGCTGGGTCTGATCCAGTGCTGAACAGAATTGCACGGTTCCAGGATGCTTGCTGGAGATTTCTGAGGCCTCATACAATTCGTGGAACAGCTTTAGGATCCGCGTCAGTATTTATACCACTGCTTGCATATCGGTTTACTCTATATTTCTCCTCTCATTTATCTTGACTGAAATTCTTTATTGCAATTTACTGGCAGTGCTTTGGTTGGAAGAGCTTTGATAGAGAACACTCATCTGATAAAATGGTCTCTCGTATTCAAGGCACTTTCAGGCCTTCTTGCTCTTATATGCGGGAATGGTTACATAGTTGGCATCAACCAGATCTACGACATTGGAATTGACAAGTACGTGACTTCACAAATGCAAACAGACTTTGCTAATTATAATTGACAAAACGCCGAATTATGATCTCAAGAAATTTTGGGACTTTACATCGGTGTGCATTAAAAAGATTCTCACAGTTTTGGAATCTCATATGAAGCTACTAGTTTGTACGGTCTTGTTTCCCAGGAAAATGTTTTCAGCTCATGCTTATCATTCTCATTTTCTGAAATTGAAGCTTTTGTAACATATGGGATGCAAACTGTATGTGATCTTGACCTGTAAATTACAAGATCATTCAGCTTGTATTTGGTCCGGACTGGATGTATTCGTTCTGCAGGGTGAACAAGCCATACTTGCCAATCGCAGCAGGGGATCTTTCAGTGCAGTCTGCATGGTCATTGGTTATATTCTTTGCGATAGCAGGGGTTTCAGTTGTTGCCTTGAACTTTGGACCATTCATTACAAGCCTATACTCTCTTGGTCTTTTCCTGGGGACCATCTATTCTGTTCCGCCCTTTAGAATGAAAAGATTTCCTGTTGCAGCATTTCTTATCATAGCAACGGTTGGTGTCTTTTGCTATCTTCTTCTGCTTCGATTTTTTTCTATATGAATCTGCGCTTTCATTGAACTGACACTTCTATCTCAGGTACGAGGTTTCCTTCTTAACTTTGGTGTATACTATGCCACAAGAGCTGCTCTTGGACTTCCATTTCAGTGGAGGTTAGTTAGTTTTCAGTGCAAGTGCTTGATAAACCAGATGAAATAGTGAGCTGAGGCATGTATTAACAGACGAGATATGGGTAAAGCAAAGGAAGGAAACCGACTCTCTCTTCTGATTTGTTACACATTTCTTCATGTTGTTTAACCCATCAATCATATGCTCTTGGCCATTTTTTAACCGGTTTAAGGCATGCCCTATTAATCAAAACTGTATCATATGCATGATTAGTTTCAAAATCCGGCCTGGATTGTTTCTTGCATCTCATACAACATTGAGATGATTCAATCGGTCTTTCATGCCATCATAATATGGTGGAGCATAAATTCCTCTTTTTCCAATGTTGTAGTGCACCTGTGGCTTTCATCACATCTTTTGTGACATTGTTTGCACTTGTCATTGCTATAACAAAAGATCTTCCAGACGTTGAAGGGGATCGCAAGTAAGTAGCTTCTGGTTACTTAATCAACTGTTTTCATAGTTCAGTTTGGCCATTCTTTTTGTTGGCTCAGCCGTCATAGATTTGTACATTTTGGAAATCAAGGGTGAGGATTCTTGTTTGAAAACTCACAGAATGTTCTGTCCTGAACCTACCAGTTCCTGCCAATAATTTCATGATTATGCATTTCTTCAAACCCTTTTAATAAGCCGCTACAGTCCCACCAAATCCTCCATAGCAGAGTTTTCGCTTCATTTATCCGATCTTCTTTCAATTATTTTTTTTTCCAACAGGTTCCAAATATCAACCCTAGCTACAAAGCTTGGAGTGAGGAACATTGCATTCCTCGGTTCCGGGCTTCTGCTACTGAACTATGTTTCCGCCATATTGATTGCTTTCTACATGCCTCAGGTGAAGGAATCTTCATTCTAGTCTGCATCAGCATCAGCATCAGCATCAATACATTCATTTAAGCCCTCTATCCTTTACAAATTCACAGGTTTTCAGGCGTAACTTAATGATTCCTGCACACATGATCTTGGCATCATGTTTGATTTTTCAGGTTTGTTTTCTATTCTTCTAATTCTTCAGTTTGAGTTTAATCCCCATAAGTTTATGAAAATATTTGGAGATGCAGCTTGAAAATACACTATATACAACTGCACATTCATACTAATACCGTTTGATGCCCGAAGCTAAAGCTTTTGCTTTATGCTTGAAAATTTTAAAAGTCGGTTTTTTTCACAATGAATCAATGGAATATCGGGTTTTCACCTTATCAGTCTCATTTTCTTGTTACAGACATGGGTATTAGAAAAAGCAAACTACACCAAGGTAAGTCCTTTATTCATTATTTACCACCGAGAAAGAACTATCGGCGATAACGGAAATGGAATTTACGTTTTTGCGGATTGTGAATGTTCCGAAGGCGATTCAAATGCTTTTTTATTCGAATCTGCAGGAAGCGATCTCCGGGTTTTATCGCTTCATTTGGAATCTGTTCTACTCAGAGTATCTGGTGTTCCCATTCATATAAAGCTTTCATGCTGCTGCTGAAGCATGGATGCTTTCAGCCCTTGTTTTTTTTTTAAAAAAAAAGAGAGAGAGATCAGTTTTAACATTATGCAAAATGCAGTTTTTACTGATAAAGAAACACTTTTTTTTTTCTTCATGTACTTGTTCTTGGGATGAGCCTTTGGACACTTGCAGAGGATGTTCCACACAGCTTCCATAACTTTAACATGTGATTTGTGATTTGTCTCAGTTTCATGCAAACAATTGTTCAAGTGAGATATTTACCCTAATGTCTGATGGCAAATGGTCATTTTCAGGCGTTATTTAGATATTTTCTAAGCATGCCTAGTAATCTGCATGACTTCTGTGCCAAAATACAAATTTTGATTATACGTAGACTGTATATATATATATATATAAGATAATCTAGAGAATAATTAAATTTTATTATTTTTGGTCATAGTATCGAAATTATGATTGTGACTAAAGCATATCCGAATTATAAAACCAATTAGTACTCTTGTCTAATAGAAAATTATCATAAACATTCAAGTAGAAAATAATATTTTGCCTGATTTTTGGAGAGACTAGTTCTTTTTTTTTCACCGGATAATATTTAGATAGTATAATATAATTACAAGATTTAAATGTGTCTATTCATAATTAAACATCTCGTGGTATATTCTAAAATAATTACAAATTTATGAAAAAGGTATATCCCAAAAAAAATTACAAAGGGGAAAAAAAACTAAAGAGGCGTGAAAAAAAAAGAGAAATGGAACAAAAACGAATAAGCCCAATAACTAAAGAGCCCAATGGAGCCCATTTACTAGAAATCCAAAACCCTAACGCAGCGTTAGCGCATATATTAGAAGAGCCCTCTAGGGTTTTTTCTTCCGTTTACACCTCCGTAGTAGCAGCTTTTACCCTGGTTTCCTTCATCCTCTCCCTCGCCAGTCTCAGGTACGTCTGCTTCACCGTCTCTCTCTCTCTCTCCCTCCGTCCCCCCGTCTCCGCGAGCTTTGCTTACGTTCAGTTGCCGGTGCAGCCATGGCCGCCGCCGAAGTAGTGGATGCGGAGATGCAGCAGGCGCTGACCAATGAGGTCAAGCTCTTCAACCGTTGGAGCTTCGATGATGTTTCGGTAATTCTCACCGATTTACCTCTGAATTTGTGGCATTTAGTGGCTATGTTGAGTGACTCAGGAGTTTGGTTCTGTCTCGATCTGCTCTCTTCCATTCTTTGCCAGATCTAGTTGTGGTTTTGGTCACTGATTTTTGTCTGAGAGGTTCTCTTTTAATTTTGCTTATATTTATATCTTTTTCCTCTTGTCATATGATGGGCATTAGAATACGTATATGTGTTTTTATATGATAATTCCATCGGTTTTTACGCATAAAAAAATGGATTGGACTATGGGTTTTTATCTTTCTTCCAGTAGTATAAACCAGATGGTGATGGATTCTATAGTGAGCCATTAGGTTCTTGTAGTAATTTGATTGTATCAGTAGTATTGGAATGTGTTAGCCGTATATTTCCAATCGGCAGAAGTTTCTTCTTTGTCCTAGCCCACATGTTACAATTAATCAAAGTACTCTCAAATTTCATCTTTGTTTCCTTAGAATTTTTCTTAGATTTGATTTGGTTACATTGCTTGTTTTCCTTTCACTTGTTCGGTTTGTAAAAGTTCTGATTTTTCTTTTGAGTTTCAGTAACCTGAATGACTTAGTAGCTGACAATCTATGTTTTTGTTAGTTTCCGGGCAGTAGATGCACCAATATTATTAGTGTTGTTAATTTTATTCTAATCAGGCCTTTCTCTATCCATATTGGAAAGTTTTCGTAGCTATGTAGGACATCTTCCATGTTATTGACCTTTTCCGAGTGTTGTGACCTTTTATCCTGTTACCTTGATAGGTCACAGACATCAGTCTTGTTGACTACATCGGAGTTCAGCCGGCGAAACATGCGACCTATGTTCCTCACACTGCTGGAAGATACTCAGTGAAAAGGTTCAGGAAGGCTCAGTGCCCAATTGTGGAGAGGTTGACAAACTCTCTTATGATGCATGGAAGGAACAACGGTAAGAAATTGATGGCTGTGAGGATTGTCAAACATGCCATGGAAATCATCCACCTCCTGACCGACTTGAACCCAATTCAAGTTATCGTCGATGCCATCGTGAACAGGTACTGAAACCTGCCTTACCCGATCTGATATGTTCTTACACCAGACTGTTCTAATGGAGTTCTGTGCCGTGAACCAGTGGGCCCCGTGAGGATGCAACCAGGATTGGATCTGCCGGTGTGGTCAGGAGGCAAGCCGTCGATATCTCTCCTCTAAGGCGAGTCAACCAGGCAATCTACTTGCTCACGACCGGAGCACGTGAGGCTGCATTCAGAAACATCAAAACCATTGCAGAGTGCCTTGCCGATGAGCTAATCAACGCAGCTAAAGGCTCATCCAATAGGTAAACAAAGAAAGTTAATTTCTAGCTCTTAATGTTTTGAATGCCCACTTCATTACACTTTGATCTGATGCAGCTATGCCATCAAGAAGAAGGATGAGATTGAGAGAGTTGCCAAGGCCAACCGTTGAAGAACCCTTTGCCCCGCACTTGCATCTCTTCATAGAGTGTGTTTTGTTTTGCATTATTTTTTTGTTTTCTCTAGCATGGGATGGTGTTTCAAGATGTTTTTTGTTCTATGTTTTAAGAACTTAATTTGATCAACACTCTTTTTCTAAGTAGATAAACTTTTAGACTACCGTCTTTACCCCTATTTTTTGGCCTTCGCCCAATGTTAAGCCTAATCTGTTATAAAATATCACTGCAATGATTAATTTGTAAAAGCGCTAAAATCCTATCATGCCCTAATTTAATATTTCCATTCTCTTGGTTGTCTTCTGAATAAAAATTCTTCTCTTTATTGCTGTCTTCGTAATTCAAAATTTAAATCCAATTTAGGGTTTTCTGTCCCCCTCTTGCGAGATATGGGGGAAGCCCTTTATTTCTCCTCTCCTCCCAATCTCACCAAGAAAAAAAAGTCGCAGCATTCCGAGAAAAAAGAGGATTTTCCGGGAGAGAAGGGAAAAAGTCGGAAACTTTGCATCTGGGCTAGTCGACTCGAGCGGGTATGGCAGTAGAATCGCAGTTCCATGTCAAAGTCGAAAACTGCAGCGTAAAGCAAAGAGGTTGATCCAGAAGTCGCGGTGCCAAGGTGAAGTCAGAAAATTTTCTCGGCATCCAAACAGAGAAAAGGGAGAAATGAAAAAGAAAAGCTGAGAACTTTAGAAATGGGCTGTCTTTGAGACAGTGAAGAAGATCCAAGACTTTGTTCGTCTATGCAGTTAGTTACGAAGAACGTGGATGGATTTTGATCCAATGGACATTGGAATGTTGAATCTTCTTTCGTATGGAATGGCGTTGGGAACTTGGGACATAGAGAGAGAAGAGGGGGTACTGTTTTCTATCTGGAAATAAAGGGGTCATTACAACATCAATAAGGAATGTGAGGGCTAAACTGTTAAAATATCAAATTTAAAGGGAATGTTGAATGGCACTTGTGGTGCTTTTCTTAATGATGTTGAAGATTTCCCCCGCTTAAACCCTAAAACCCTGCTTGCTGCATCAATGGCGATCGCTCGTTTCAGAGGCTTTCTCAGTAAAGTCGACGACTTCCATGGCGTCCGAAACATTTTCTCCTGTTCTTTAAAGACGGAGTTTCGCGGCCGGAGACAACCGCGAGATGAAGCGACAAGATTGCTCTTCGAGAGAATCTCGCCGATCGGAGATCCGACGGCTTCTATGGTCCCGGTTCTCGACCAATGGGTCAAAGAAGGGAACGAGGTGAACAAATCCCAGCTTACGAACATCATCAAGGATCTGAGATCCTTCAAAAGATACTCTCACGCTCTTCAAGTACGTTCATTATGCTTCCTTGTCTTGTTCATGGTTAGATTTCTCTTCAAAGCATCCGAATTTGCATTATTCGGTTCGAAATGGCCAAATGGGGTTCAGTTGGAGATTTGAGTGTGATCGCATTATGAATGGGCCAGCTCAATTTCTTGTACGCGCCTACAGGTTTGGATGCTGTTTTGTCGATAAATTTGGATCCACCACCATGTGAAGTTTGGGTCGTTTTATCCCTTGGAGAGAAGGCAATCAGGCATGGTTACTCAGGCACTGCTTTCTTCGAGTCGCGAAGAATCATAGACAAGTTTTTTGCCATTTTCATCCATTTATCTAGTCATACTTGATCGAGACAATTGAGATACATCTGGGTTAAGCTCAGTAAATGTCTCCACTTTCATCTTTGTTTACCCAATTGATATCCATGCCTTTGGGTTTTGGACAAATGCTCGCCGCCAAGTGTTTTTTGATGGTCCTAATCCTATTGATTTCTTTTGGATGTTGTTTCTTTGTAGAAATCAGGATATGGTTCATTCTAGAATCTTGTATGTTATGTTGTGTTCACTTTTACTCTCTAGAATTGCTCGTCTTGCAAAATAACCCTTGTGTTTTTCTCCGCAGATATCAATGTGGATGAGCGAGAAAAGGTACATCGAACTCACTTCAAGCGATATTTCAGTCAGGTTGGATTTGGTGTCAAAAATTCACGGCATCGAAGAAGCAGAAAGCCACTTTAACAATGTTCCGGTGCACCAAAGAAGCCTCGAGGTTTATGGTGCTCTTCTTAATTGCTATGCTAATGCAAAATGTGTTGAAAAGGCTGAAGGTTTGATGGATAAGATGAGGGATTTGGGTTTTGCCAGGGGATCTCTGGTGTATTCTGTTTTACTTGGCCTTTACCAGCAGACAGGTAACTATGGGAAGATGGAGAATTTGGTTGAGGAGATGGAAGAAAAGCGTATCCGACTCAATTCTCATGCATATTGCATCCTTCTAAATGCCTACCGGACTAAATCTGACACTTCTAAAATCGATGAGGTATTGAAGAAAGCTGAATCTGATGATGTTTATGGAAAGCACTGGTCTGTTTATTCCAATGCAGCACATGGGTACCTTGAAGCTGGCCTTGTGGACAAGGCTGTAACAACATTGAGATATGCTGAGGAATTCATAACCGGTGACAGAAGAAATCATTTGGCTTATGAGTTCCTGATGACGCAGTATGCAAAAGCTGGAAAGAGGGATGATGTTCTGCGGGTCTGGAAGATCTACAATAAGAAAAAAAGGGTACTAAATAAAGGTTATATCAGCTTTATATCCTCTTTGTTGAGACTTGACGACATAGAAAGTGCCGAGCAGGTTTTCGATGAGTGGAAAGTCAAAGGATTGTCCTTGGACATTCGAATTCCAAATCTTTTGATCAAACATTACTGCAAGAAGGATCTCCTAGAGAAGGCCAAAGCTGTGATAGAAGAGATCATTTCAAAAGGTGTGAAGCCCAATGAACAAACATGGTTATACCTCGCGAGCTGTTATCTTGAGGAGGGTAGATCTCAAGAAGCTGTGGAAGCGATGAAGAAATCTCTCAGGGAGGCAACCTCCATTGATATCTCTGAGTGGACACACTACAACGATGTCTTGGAAGCTTGTTTGAAGTTCTTGAAGGAGGAAGGAAACATCAAGGAAGCAGAGGAATTTGTTCAGTTACTTGAACAACAAGGTAATGCTTCTCCAGTTGTTTCTCAGAGGTTTTTGCAATATGTGACTGGAGAAAATCCAAAACCTGAGGAGCAGTGACTTAGAAAAGCCGATCAGAGGTTGTATTTGCTAGGGTTAGTAAATTTTTAAGAGCAATGAGATGGTTTTACTCTTGTGAGAAGAGTTCCAAGATTTGAGAATATTTTGATATTGATCACCTGTTTGTAGAATTTTCAAGTTTGCTTGCAGACAAGGGTATTGTTCCTCCCCTTGTTGTTTGTTTCAGGAGATATATATATATGTATATATATATATATTTGCAAACTGTGAAATTATATAACCATTATCTTCACTTGCACCTTTATTACATGCTTTACTACATTGATCCAAAGTAGATCTTTTATAACATAATTCTTGTCTCATTGACATTGTTCCTATTGTTTCTGTAAATTTGTATATGTTTAACGTTTTGTCAAAGACAGTCTATTAATCAATCAAGCATGTGTGATTTCATTTTCATCTAATAACAGTCCAATACTATCGTTAAAGGGGGGTATTAATGGTAGTTCGGAAATAAAAGGGTTATTTAATACATCGATTAAAAGTGCAGGGGCTAAAATGAAAACAACAAAAAAAATTAAATTCAAAGAAAACGCGAAATTGGGCTTCGGTAAAATTCGGCTCAGGGACTCTCTGATCTGGCGCGTCTTAAACCCTAAACTTTGATTTCGGTTCCAATGGCGATTTCTCGTTTCAGAGGTTTTCTGGGTGGGTTTAACGCCTTCCATGGCGTCCGAAACATCTTCTCCCATTCGAGAACAACAGAAACTACCAACTGGAAATCCTCGCAGCACGATGAAGCGGCGCGATTGCTGTCCAGAAGAATCTATTCGATCGGAGATCCGGCAGCTTCTTTGGTCCCGGTTCTTGACCAATGGGCTCGAGAAGGTAACCAAGTGAGCAAATTCTGGCTTTCGAAGATCATCAAGGAACTCAGATCTTTCAAAAGACACTCCCAAGCTCTTCAAGTACGCTCAATCTCCTTTCTCATGTGGCCCGTCTTTAGGGATTCTCTGCCAAGCATCTGCATCTGCATTTCTCGCTTGGAAATTATTGTGCTGTGTCAGATTTTCGTTATTTCTTTTTGCTTCGGAAATGGCGTTCGATTGGGGATTTGGGAGTGGTATGATTTGCCATTGCATTATTGAAGAAACTACGGAAGAGCATAAGCAAAAGTCTTACCTTTCTGATGTGAATTGTGTGCCGCCGGATTTGGTTATCTCTTTGTGCATGATTTGCTGATTTTTTTTTTTTTGTTTTATTCCACTTGTATCTAGTAACAATTGGCCGAGACAATTGAGTGACTACTAAGTTCAGTTCAGTAAATGTCCCTATTGTCCATGCTCTCATGTTTGGGGTGCTTTCTTTCAGTGGCTGTGCGGTTGCCAGTTGACCCTCGTCATTTCTTTTGGCTGATTTCTCTCCGTCGAAATCACGATTTGGCCCTTGTATCGTATGTCATGTTTGTTGTTATTCTTTGGAATTGCTGGCCGTAGAAATAATCATCATTTTGTTGTTCTGTAGATATCAATGTGGATGAGCGAGAAGATGAATATTTCCCTTGATCCACGAGATATCTCGCTCAGGCTGGATTTGATATCGAAAGTTAATGGCGTAGAAGCAGCAGAAAACTACTACAACTATATTCCAACGCATCAAAGAACGATCCAGGTTTATGGTGCTCTTCTTAACTGCTATGCTAATGCAAAATGCGTTGAAAAAGCAGAAAATGTGGCGCAAATGGTAAGGGATTTGGGGTTGACCAGAGAACTACTGATGTATAATACGCTACTTGACCTCTATCGGCAGACATGTAACTATGAGAAGATGGAAAGCTTGACTCAAGAGATGGAAGAAAATCAAATCAGGTTCAACAGTTACACGTATTGCGTCCTTATAAATGCTTGTGCGGCTAAATCTGACACTTCTAAAATCGATGAGGTTTTGAAGAAAGCTGAATCTGATGATGATTATGGAATACACTGGTTTGTTTACGTAACTGCTGCAGAAGGGTACATGAAAGCTGGGCTTGCGGACAAGGCTGTGATGTCTTTGAGAAATGCTGAGAAATTCATAACCAGGGACGAAAAGAAATCTCGATTTTATGAATTCCTGATAACACTCTACGCAAAAGCTGGGTATAAGGACGATGTTATGAGGATTTGGGGAGTCTACAAAAAGAACGAGAGGGTGTTAAAAAGTGGTTATGTTTCCATTATACCCTCTCTGTTGAGATTTGATGACATTGAAGGTGCTGAAAAGGTTCTTGAGGAGTGGAAGTCCGAAAAGTTTAGCTCGGACATCCGAGTTCCAAATTATTTGATTGGATACCACAGCAGGAAAGGTTTTATGGAGAAGGCAGAAGCCATCATAGAGGAGATGATCTCGAGAGGCGTAAAGCTCAATGTATGGACATGGTACTACATGGCTAACGGTTATCTTCAGGTGGGTAAATCTCAAGAAGCCGTGGAAGCGGTGAAGAAAACTATGAAGGCAGCAACTGTGGTCGATGTCTCCAGGATGACACTAAACAATGATGTTTTGGAATCTTGTCTGAAATTCTTGAAGGAGGAAGGAAACATTGAGGAAGCAGAGGAGTTTGTCAGTTTGCTTGAACGAAAAGGCTTTGCTTCTCCCGATGTGTATCAGAGGTTATTGCAATACATAAGAGAAGAAAACCCGAAGCCGAATCCTAATCTGTTCGGTGAATCCGAGGAGAGCAGTGAGGCTTGAAGTTTGTTCTGAACCCACTGGAGGGTGTGGAGATAGAAAGCAAGAAAAAGAGTGTTTCAGAGCAAGGGAAGTGAGCTTGCATGGTTCATCCCTCTTAGGGCTTATTACCGAGTTTGCTTGGAGATTTTAAACTTGTTATAACCCTAATCTTTGAAATAAACTGAAAATGGGTATTGTTTTGCAGTTTTGTTTCTAGTCCTTTAGGAATTTATGTCGTTCATGCAGCTTCTTAGAGGGACTTTTTTCGTATAGGAAAAGGAAGTTTGAGGCGATAACAGGTCTGTGATGCCCACACCGCCCGTCGCTCCTACCGATTGAATGATCCGGTGAAAAAGGAGTAGCGGTTTGGTTTAAGGTCTTTTAAGGTTGTTTACAAACGAGACGGGTTCAAAATTAGCGAATTCATAAGTATCTGAGGTGGACCGAACCGAACCAAACCAATCTGTAGAGTGGTGATGTTTTGACTCTATAAATATATGGAATTACAACTAGAATTTGATATATATATATATATATATATATATATTGTATTTAGATCCAAATATGACTTTTATCTATGACTAAACCGTAGATTTCTTAGTTTCTGATTCTTGAATAAGTGCCGAATTTTCGTTTCAGATGTTTTCTTAGGACAGCCAAGGCTTTTTCATAGTCTCCTGTTCTTAGGACAGAACAGCTCGCCCGGAAACCACAGCAAGACACCTCTTCCGTATAATCTCGCCGGTCGGAGGTCAAACGGCTTCTACAACTCCGGTTCTCGGTAAGGGAATGAATTCAGCGTATCTCAGCCTACGAGGATCATCAAACAACTTAGATCTTACATCAGATACTTGATCGGCTCACATTGTTGATTTTTCCCATGGAAAAATGGGTTAAGAACATCCAGATTGGTTGTTTGATTCGATTTCTACCGCGTCGATGGCTTTGGTGTTGATACATCAAGTGGTTGTTTGATCATCGGAATATCGTATCATCGGTTGGTTAAGAACATCCAAAGCCGTCGACGCACAATGGCTCTTGTAAATCCGATTTACTAGAAAATTGACGAGATTTCCATCGAGGGAGACACGGATCTCTCCATCTTGTAAATCCAAAGCCGTCTACGCGTTCTCCTTGAATTTAATTTTTTGTTTTTGCATTTTAGCCCTTTCATTTATCACCCATGTATTAAATACCCCTTTTATCCCCGATTTAACATTACCATCCTTTAACGATTGTTTTCTGTTTCGGCTGTTATTAGACGGAAATAAAATTATATATTCGATTGATCAACAGATTATCTTTGACAAACGGTGAAGAAAAGAGAAAATAATCAGTGCATTCACTTAGTTTTATCCATATATGTTTATATTATTCACTTTTTATGGCCCATAATTTATTCTTACAGTCGCAAATACACAATATTTGCATTTTTTTTACATCAGTAAACTATACTCTGCTTACTTAGCCATGTCCCTGGGCGGCTTCACGATGAGAATCGCGCACTTGGCGTGGTGAGCACAGTAGTCGCTGACGCTCCCGAGAAACGCTCTGCCGAAACGCGAAAGATAGAACGGTAAGATTTCTCGACAGCGATAGCGATTCAACGATACAAAAATATCGTTAGAGATATTGATAGATAGATGTGTTTTTTTTCCCGTGATTTCGATTTCCGGGGACTCGACTCGCCTTTTGATCTTGCCGAGGCCACGACTACCCATGACCAGAAGCTGAACGCGCATTTCCTCGACCGCTTGGCATATCACGTCTTTCGGGTCGCCCTCCATCAGAAGAGTTTCCACATTTACCTACAAAGACAGAATCATCATCACTTTGTTGACAGCTCAACCAACCGTGTATGTGCCTTTGAGTCAAGGCTTGGAAGTCAATTTTACACGAGCCAAATCAAAGATTTTTTTCTACCGGCCATGAGGTAGAGCCATATTTTTTTATAAAAAAAATGCTATCTTAATATTTCATTATTTTTTATGAAAAATATCTAAACTTGTCAAAATTTTTTAAAAAAACCTAAAATTTGTTCACATCAAATTAATCCAAACTTAATAATCGTTGTCAATTTAAATTAACGTGAATGATGATATGACATACCGATATTCTATATACCAAGTTAATAGTTTGATCATATTTGACACATCATCATCTATATATACCGATATCGGTATGCCACGTCAATCATGATGGATTTAAAAATGACAATTGTTATAAAGTTTATGTTTATTTATAACTCAATAATCAAGTTAAGGTTTTAGTTGACAAACAAACAAAATTCATGTTTTATTTTGTGAAAATTGACAAATTCGGGTATTTTTTGGCGGTTTAAAGCTCGGATTGTCAAACCGAACTAAGGTCATACACTTTTTACTTGAAAAAAAATAGTTGAGACCGAGAGGTCACCGGTTCAAACCCTACAAAAAGATTTGCTTTCGAGATCCTACTCCAGGATCTTGATGATTCGGATCGGACCGGACCAGAGTCGGTTGGTTTTACAACTCACATTTGGTATAGGGTTTTCAGTTGTGTGTGTACTTAGTTATGAAAATTTTAATTTTCAACCAAAAAAAGAAAAAGAAAAAGGCAAAGCACCTTATTCTTCCGGCAAATTTGGAGGGCGCGAGCAAAAAGTGCAGTGGCGGTCTCTCGTTGGGCTTTTCTCACAGCCTCCATCATCGATGACGTCATGTAGACTGCTGCTGCATGGCCATTCAAAGACAGATCAATTCCATGTTTTTATGTTACACGAGAGTGCATTATCTGCGTTTTCTCGCCCATTAAGTGACAATATCCATGGAGTTCTTGGTTCCGATGCATATATATATATATATGTGTGTGTGTATGTATACTTGCACGCACATGTACACAGACACCTACACGCATGTTAAGCTAGCTCAACAGACTGCATGCATGCATGCATAAACATGAACTAAACAAGAAAAAACCTAATCGGATGTCCGTGTTTAATCTGATTCCAAATTTCCAATGGGTTATTAGAATTTAGCCAACTCAAGAAATTTTATATGAAAAAAAGGGAAAAACAATAAATAATTAAGAAACATATATAATATCAGATATAAGAAATTCAAGACCGGTCGCGCCACCGGGCCCCGCCGGAAAAGCAAACTGCTGGAACGGCTGCTGAACATGAACCACCGTCAGCATCCCTCCATCCGTCGCCGCCGCCGGCGACTCCTCCTCCGCCTCCGGTGGCGGTTGAGGCACCACCAAGCTGGAGAAATGGTCGATGACCCACTGGAGAGCGTAGAAGCTGTTATCGCTCTCGTCTATGGCCACCATTACCTTCGTCGCCAGCGGCCGGCGG
>NW_010968505.1:3246543-3283204 GCF_000463585.1 Tarenaya hassleriana | reverse complement strand
CCGTTTATGCCCACCATTCCCTTCGTCGCCAGCGGCCGTCGGTGAACCTCCGGCTGCTTCTCCGCCGCCGTCTCTAGTGGTTGCTCCTCCATCTCCGATGTGGGCTTTTTTTTTTTTTTGCTTTTGGCTTCTGGGAAGTGGGAAGTGAACGAGGAACGTTGTCTGAGATTGGGATGGGAGATTGATAGAGCGTTATTACATTGTTTAATCAGGGGAGGAAATATGCATGAGGAGGTGATACGTGGAGCATAGAGTATAGACACGTGGCACACGCTGGGGGAGTGAGACGAACATTTGTTCAGTTTTGTCTGAAATTGACCAGAAACGGTTTGGTTTTGACCTTAAGCGACAGAGATATTTAGCGGGCTTTTATTGGGCTTAGGGCTTTATAGCCCCTTTAACTAAAATAACTAATGATTTTAGATAATTAACTAAAATAACAAAAATAACTAATATTTTTTGGTAAGTTTCTTCTAAGATCAAAATAAAATTAAAAAAGTAAAGATTTGTATTGAACAAAATTTCCAAAATATATGGAGAATCCTAAGTCACCATTCTTTATCATTACTTTCTATTTGATTATAATTAATAAATAGTGTTAATGGATCCTAATAAATTTTAAAAGCTTTTTTCTTAAATTTATGGTTTAATATAGAAAAAAAATTAGCGATAATCATTTCAAATTTTGGTTCGAATTCTGTTCATGAATTAAATTATTTAGACTTAAAAAAATTATAATCATTTGACCTTTATATTAAATTTATAATTTATAATGTTTTATTTATTTATTATTCGATTCCATTCGGTCAAATAAAAAAATAACCATTTGACTTATTATATAAAAAATAATATACATATCGATTATTAATTAAGTGGGTCATAAAAATAAAAAATATAGACAAATATCCTGCATGATAAAAAAAACATTTGATTATATATACCATTTATTTATGATAACACACAAAATGTATGTTATAAAAATTACTGGATAAATAATATTATCACATTCCATGGAAAACAAATATAGCATTGCGCAAAACTTGTATTATTGTAAGTAACATGTTATATTAAAAGAAATCCAGGATGTGTGTTCCTAATTTATCAAACACCTTTAGTTTATTTGTTTTGACTGATTAAATACCTTTGAATTTGGACATGCTTTACTAAAGATCTCTGAGTACAATTTAGAACTTTATTCTATTTATTTGTACTACATTTTTAATTTTGTCGGCCGACTATATATATATGTATATTATAATATATAATAAAAAGATCCGTATGATACATTTTTATCTCTTTAATTTATTTGCAGCCCAATATTAATAAATTTTACATTTTCGTTTACGTAAAATCTATTTTTTCCAGTGACGTCCTGAGCTTCCTTACGTGGCACGCTCTCATTGGTTCGTTTCTTTTCATGGATCAAACAACGGGCACTTATTCATCTGTTTTGTGGAATTTACAATATCGCCCTCGTATTTTCTCGACACCGAGTTAGAGAAAAGGAAAGAAATGAGCAAGGAGGAGCGATTGATTTCCTCTGGAGGTGCCTTCTTCCTCTTCTTCTCCTCTGATTTTCTTCTCTGTTCCTTTCTCTCCGCGTCTCTCGATCTGTCCGTCAATATCTCTCCGACCAATGACTGTGATTGCTCCGCCGCCGCTTGATGTAAATTCCGATTCATCGTTTGTTCTCTTTGTGTTTTTTTTCGTTGTTTCCTTTGTGGGTTCTCCCCATATTCACTCGAGTCATCTTCTGATTGCTTGTTCGGTTTGGTTAACTGATCCAGTAGGGTTTTCCTTCTTCGGAACTCTTCATTGTGATTTTTTCCTTGAAGCGGTTGAATCAATGGAAAGTGCTGCGGTTTTTTGTTGTTCCCTGAGTTTGGTTTCTAATTTGGCATTTTGATCACGGGAGGGCGATATTAGAGTTTTTATCGGTCGCATGTCTGACTTCTTGCGGTTTGATTTTCGGATTTTGCAGCTAGAGGACGAGGAGATGCTCGTGACGCATTCGGATTTGGTCGAGGGCCCTCAGCCCATGGAAGGTAAGACTCGTCGTGTGATTTAATTTGATCTTATCCTTCAGTTCCTTTTTTTTACGTTTGATTTTATGGATTTGATGCAATAGAGCTGGTGGGATAGTAGGTTTAGTTTGTAGTGCCCAGAGTATAGGATGGATGGTTCACTGTGCTAGGGTTTTGTGAATTTTTTGATGCATTTGTAGTTGCCCGACCTGCTGAGCCTGCGAGTACTGTGGAGAACCAACCCATCGAGGATCCTCCCACTCTGAAATTCACTTGGACTATCGCAAATTTTTCAAGGCTGAACACCAGGAAGCATTACTCCGACATATTTATTGTTGGAGGCTACAAATGGTAATCCTATTTATTTGGCAATGATGATTGTTTGCCTAATATGCATTTTAATTGCTTGTGGTGTATTGCTTTGTTATGTGCAGGCGAGTTTTAATTTTCCCGAAAGGAAACAATGTCGATCATTTGTCCATGTACTTGGATGTTGCTGATTCTACGACTTTGCCGTACGGGTGGAGCAGATACGCGCAATTCAGCCTGGCTGTAGTCAATCAAATCCACAACAAATATTCCATTCGAAAGGGTATTTGTAATTGCTTAATTCCGCCCTTGTGGACTATTTTTTTAAATGCATGTAACGATTTTTTGAATTTTAAAAGTACGAATGTTGGGTTTGAAGAAAGGGGTCACTAGAAGATTTTGGAAGAGAATCAGGCAATAATCGGCTTCTCTTTACCTGTACAGCCAAACTGAAATTGATTAATCAGAATAAGTGTTGTACAATCTTCCAAGTGTCCTATTCAGGAAAATATTTATCTGTTTTTTAATAAACCCTGGTATATCTGAGTATCTAGTTGTGAGTCTCCCATGTTACAACTGAATCTTCAAGTGTTATTGGCATAACAATTTACTTTTGCCTCCTGCAGAGACACAACATCAATTCAATGTGAGAGAAAGCGATTGGGGTTTTACATCTTTCATGCCTCTCAGTGAACTATATGATCCTAGTAGAGGATATTTGGTGAATGATACTGTTGTGGTTGAAGCTGAAGTCGCTGTACGCAAGGTTCTTGATTACTGGTCTTATGACTCTAAAAAAGAGACCGGTTTTGTTGGACTTAAGAACCAAGGTGCAACCTGTTACATGAATTCTCTGCTACAGACGTTATACCATATCCCTTACTTCAGAAAGGTTGTAATGACTTTCTTGCTTTCTTTTTTAGGTCTCTAAATTATATATTTTTTTCTCACTGATTGTTTGAATAAAGACATCTGAATTCCGAGCTCTATCTGTAGGCTGTTTACCACATGCCGACGACTGAGAATGATTTGCCTACAGCAAGCATTCCTTTGGCCCTCCAAAGTTTGTTTTACAAGCTTCAATATAATGACACTAGTGTTGCAACAAAGGAGCTGACGAAGTCGTTTGGTTGGGATACATATGATTCTTTCATGCAACATGATGTCCAAGAACTCAACCGAGTTCTTTGTGAAAAGCTTGAGGATAAAATGAAGGTAATTTGCATTTTGCTGCTGGGCCTTTGGTTGCTTCTTAGTCGATGTTTTATGTTTGGATCTTTTGGTTCTCTTTTTCCCCAGGGAACGGTTGTGGAGGGAACAATACAGCAGTTATTTGAGGGTCATCATATGAATTACATTGAATGCATAAATGTAGATTACAAATCCACGCGAAAAGAGTCATTTTACGGTATTTAGTCTTTCATAATACCCCATCATCTATTATCTACTTTTTGTGAAGACAATTTTTTTAATTATGTATGTAATTCATGACAGATCTCCAGCTTGATGTGAAAGGCTGCAAGGATGTTTATGCTTCTTTTGACAAGTATGTTGAAGTTGAACGACTTGAAGGAGATAACAAATATCATGCCGAAGGACATGGTTTGCAGGTCGCCTGTCATGGTTTTCTTCTCATAACATCCTCTTGGGGATCTTCATTAATTCACAATGTGTCCGTTTGGGATCCCTTGATTTTGTCTGGTTTATATCTGTACCTTATTTGGTGTAGAAAGTTATCATTATGCATAGCAGCATAAGACATTCCTTAGCAAGGCTTTGAAGTCTTATGAAGTTTCTCTACTTAGTATTTACTTTGAAGCCAATGCAATAATAACTAACTAACTGTCATTATCACTGTGAAATGAAGTCAACTTATTTGGTCTCATTCTAGAGGAAACTGTGTTTATTGTTTCAGGATGCCAAGAAAGGTGTTTTATTCATAGACTTCCCAGCGGTTCTTCAACTTCAGTTGAAGAGGTTTGAATATGATTTTATGCGGGACACCATGGTGAAGGTAAGTGTTCTAGGTTTCAGGTGTCTAGAAATTAGTGAGCGTGTGATGGTGAATTTATACCCACCCCATGACTCTACCCTTATTCAGGATTTATATATATATTTTTTTCTTGATATTGGGCTTTCATGAAAAGTAGTCAGCGAGTGCTGATGCAAATTTATTTATAGATAAATGATCGCTATGAGTTTCCTCTTCAACTGGATCTTGATAGAGAGAACAGAAAGTATTTATCCCCTGAAGCAGACAAGGGTGTCCGCAATCTTTACACACTTCATAGGTATGCTTCTCTGAACTTAGATGTGGTAGTTTCACAGCAGTTTGCATTAATGTATTAGTTTTTGTGCAGTATGCTACCAGTGAATATATTTTGAAATCTGGTGGGCTGTCTTTTTTCAGAATTTGGTTACAAGTTTTTGTCATTGTTTGCTAGGTTCCTCCTCTCAGGGGAACTGCTTTCCAATGCTTACGCTTACATGAATAGTTAATTAGCATGGTTTGTGCTAAATATAGTTTCTAGTCATTATTTAGCCAGTGAAAAAGAAGGCACTAGAAAAGTATATTGTTATTGCCACAAGATAACCTTGTTATCTTTCTGCAGTGTTTTAGTTCACAGTGGAGGGGTGCATGGTGGGCACTATTATGCCTTTATAAGGCCAACACTCTCTGATCAATGGTATGTATCCTTTACCTCTCCTATACTTAGAAAAGTTTCAAAGGTTTGGGAAGCCTGAAATGTTTAATCTGCAAACTGTGCAGGCATCCTCTGCTTTTGATACATGCAGTGTCAATCATTTTGAGTCAGATATTCAAATTACACGTCGTAACGCTTGATATATGCTTGTGCTTCTATTCTAGTTCTTCTATCTTCTTCTGTATTCTGTATCTGTTTAACCCCCAAGTTCTTAGAATCCCTTTTGGCTGTCACCTGATAACAATTATTACGTGCTTTTTGAGGAATATAGCAGGGACATGGGAATTTAGATAGGTTAACAGAAGCTAGATTAGAGTTCAGCCGGATTCAGCAGGATTTCTTTATTTTGGGTCTTTATTCTTAAAATTAAGAGTTTTACTAATGTCATACTGGTTTGTTTTTATAGTTGAAAATGTTTGAAGACATTTGCTTCTATGAGTATACAGTTATTGATTTTGGAGCTGACTTTCAGTAGTTTGATGTGTTGAGATTGTAGCATGTCTATATTATGTAAGATTAGCATCATTCAGCCTAGTTAGGTGCTGTCCAGTAAAGACAAAACACTAACGTTGGTGCATTTGCAAGCAGCCTCATGATAAGTGTCCCACATCGGAGAAAGAGAGGGATTTGGGGCCAATATATAAGGAGGCTCAATTGTTCCCACATATTTCCGATGTGGGACTCTAACACCTCAGCGGTGATATTCCAATTTGTGCATGGTGGTTTTAGTATCATGTCAAACGATGCACTGTAGAAGTAATGTGTAGAGTTTGATTTTTCAGTCATTGAAGTTGTAGAGCTTGATTTTTCAATATCTAGATCCTGTTGTGCCCCCTGGTGCTAGTTTCAGGTGGTTATGACAAATGTATGTAACCTATATTTTACCCTTAAATATTTGAACCTCTAAATTCGAGCTCTGAAATTGTGCAGGTACAAGTTTGATGATGAGCGAGTAACCAAGGAAGATATGAAAAGGGCATTAGAGGAGCAATATGGCGGCGAGGAAGAGGTAGCATTTTCTCGCTAGCTTTTCTATGTTTCATCTGTTGAGCTCACTCTGAAACCGCCCAACATGTTTCTTTTTTTTAAATGTCCTTTCAGTTACCCCAAACCTATCCAGGTTTCAATAACCCGCCTTTCAAATTCACAAAATACTCGAATGCATACATGCTTGTATATATTCGGGAAAGTGATAAGGATAAAATAATTTGCAACGTTGATGAGAAGGACATTGCGGAACATCTGAGGGTAAAATATTCTTGTTGATATCTGGTCCCCTTTATTATGCATGATCGCTTTCACATGACTTTTTTAGCTATCTCATGACAGGTAAGACTAAAGAAAGAACAAGAAGAAAAGGAAGATAAGAGAAGATACAAGGCTCAGGCTCACCTTTTCACAATAATAAAGGTTTGCTTATGTGCTGGAATTGTTCACGCTATTGTGTCTAATCTGATGTAGAGCACCGGTGAGGTTTAGGGACAGTCATTACTGATGCAATTTATCACTGTAAAGGTTGCAAGAGATGAAGACCTTACTGAACAAATTGGGAAGGATATTTATTTTGATCTTGTTGATCATGACAAAGTTCGCAGTTTCCGAATCCAGAAGCAGATTCCCTTTCAACAATTTAAGGTGCTTGCCAAAATATCTGCTTTATCTGAATTGTTCCTTGTCTGTGTTTCTGTTTATTGAAGGAACTGCAGCTTGTCTGATGGAAGACATGTTTTACTAAAAATCTGTCATTTGCATGGAAGAAATTAATTGATATAGGTTGAATGCCATTTTAGTTGCTGATATTATGATACTTCTTGAACTTAAAAAGAAGCTATACTAAAATCTTGTAAAAGATAAATGTGATAGTTCGACTGGGTTTGTTGTGAAGGTGAATTTTAAAAGATATTTTAATAAGATAATAGCTACTCTTATATTGTCCAGACAATTATTTGCATTTTTTCCATCATCTGTACATAGCAAATGCCTTGAAATAAATTCGTCCCTTTTCATCTGATATGTTCATGCACAGAACTTTACTTGCTTGGTTCTTCTCACTAGTCTGTTGCTATTAGCTCGATGGTCTCTTGTAGTTATATTGGTTTGATCATTTAGACAATTTTCTATTGGACTGTAGGAGGAGGTTGCGAAAGAATTTGGTATCCCTGTTCAATTTCAGCGTTTCTGGATCTGGGCAAAGCGGCAAAACCATACCTACCGTCCTAATCGTCCTTTAACGCCTCAGGAGGAGTTACAACCGGTATTTTATTCCTTCTTTTCCCTCATATTTTGTTCTTACGTAGATTTCATATTTATAATTATCAGTTTTGATTTTAGGCTTGTTTTTCAAGTGATCCTATCTGTCTCGGTTAATTTAGTTATCAGTTTTAATCCATTTAGGGTCAGTTTTAATTATCAGTTTTTGTCTGTTACCAAGTTGAGAGTATCTTGTTCTGTGCAAGGTTATCTGCAGTAGTTGATTTTGTCCTCGTGTAGATAATAATAACTCTTTTTACATATTGATGTATTTATTTGGAATATTTAATTTAAAATTTTAGGTTGGACAAATTAGAGAGGCATCAAACAAGGCAAACAATGCAGAACTAAAGTTGTTTCTGGAAGTACAGAGTGGGCCGGTAAGAATCCCTTGTTGGGAAGTTTGATTCCTGAGGCCTTGTCTCATTGAAGGAAAGTCTGAATAGACTGATCACAGGGGGGGAAAGCTAAAAGACTTATTAACCTCTTGAATAATTCAGGATTTACATCCAATCCCTCCTCCAGAAAAATTGAAAGACGATATTCTTCTCTTCTTTAAGCTTTATGATCCTGAAAAGGCAGAAATAAGGTAATACTAATTTCCAGCTTCTGTTTTGTTCAGTTTTTCTGTCTACACTTCAATTGCCCACAACCACCGTAAAAAATTGATAATCTTCTAAAAGAAAAGATTTTGCTTCCTCTTCTTTTCCAGAAGAAAAGTTTGAAATGCAGTTTCCTTTCGCGATTGCTTATTTCAATTTTACTTTTATCAACTGCAGTTTGTTTTCTCTTCTAATTATAACTTTTTCTTTGTGTTGCCAGATATGTTGGTCGACTCATGGTGAAAAGTTCCAGCAAGCCGATGGATATTATAGGAAAACTGAATCAAATGGCTGGCTTTGCTTCTGATGAAGAAATAGAACTTTTTGAGGTTTGCTGCTTTTTCCATCTGGCTCTTAGCTTTGTCATTATGCTTATGGTTCAATTTTTAGTTCATGCTTTTTTGGATTGATTTTTCAGGAAATAAAGTTTGAACCTTGTGTTATGTGTGAACACGTGGATAAGAAGACCTCATTCAAATTGTGCCAAGTAATGATTCAATCTCTTATTTACTGCATGTCTTAGTCTTGTGCTGTTTAATGACATGGTTTTCTTGCCTGCAGATTGAGGATGGGGATATAATCTGCTATCAGAAAGCTCCTAATGATAAGGAGAGTGAATGGCGTTACCCAGATGTGCCTTCATTTTTGGAGTATGTCCAAAATCGACAGGTATATTCTACTTATTTTAGTTTTAGTGTTTTATCTCGATGTATAGTAGGCAGAAATATGTTTAAACTAAAGTCATGCAACAACAGCAACAACACCGCCTTAATCCCAAGTTTATTTGGGGTCGGTCGCATGAATTCTTCATTTCCACTCATCTTGATTTTGGGCTAAATCTTCTAATATTTGCAACACCTTCAAGTCGTTTTAAACTAAAGTCATGATGGCTAGAATTTTTCTTTGGACCTAGATTTTTGTTCTCTATCTTACTGTAATACACACCCACACCCACACCCACACCTATCTATATACATACGTTTATAATATTCTTCATTGTCTCTCCTTTTTATTTTAGTCAAGTACAACACTTCAAATCCATCTCTCTTTCCCAGTCTTGTGGTATGT
Organism: Tarenaya hassleriana; assembly: GCF_000463585.1. Classification (NCBI taxonomy): domain Eukaryota; kingdom Viridiplantae; phylum Streptophyta; class Magnoliopsida; order Brassicales; family Cleomaceae; genus Tarenaya; species Tarenaya hassleriana. Next base: position 3,274,246 of record NW_010968505.1, on the reverse strand, counting down.
ACTCAGTAATTTGTATCTGACCATTATTACTCTCTTTCCTTCCACCTTGGGTTTCTGTTTTTCGCCTTCAACCTTTGATCATTTGCGTATTAGTTGTAGATTCTGTTTGCCGTTTTGGAAATTTGTACTACATTATTGGAGGATGACTGCTGTGGTTTTGTTTGGTACGATTGACTGATGTGGTTTGTGATTTTGTAGCTGGTTCGGTTTCGTGCTCTGGAAAAACCGAAAGAAGATGAGTTTGTTCTGGAGTTGTAAGTACCTCTGTATATACTGCACTATATGCGCAAAAGACAGCTTTTTCTTTTTCTCATTTGTTACTTCTTTCACTTTTAGGTCAAAGCTGCATAGCTATGATGATGTGGTGGAAAGAGTCGCTCATAAGCTTGGTTTGGATGATCCCTCCAAAATTAGGCTTACTTCTCACAATTGCTACTCCCAGCAACCCAAGCCTCAGCCTATTAAATACCGTGGAGTAGAACATTTATCTGATATGTTAGTCCACTACAATCAGGTAACAAGTGTGAGAGTGAGAGCGAACCCCCTGTCTACCCTTCTACTCTATTTGATGCAGGCTTCCTCACTAAGAGTGCTTGGTATTTTCCGCAGACATCTGATATTTTGTATTATGAAGTTCTGGATATTCCTCTTCCAGAACTGCAAGGTCTTAAGACTCTTAAAGTCGCTTTCCATCATGCGACGAAGGATGAAGTATGTATAGATGCTGCAGCTGTGCCTTGTATCCTACTATTTGCTTTCATTTTTGTGTTTGATCTTTTACCTGCCAATTTTGCAGGTGGTTATCCACAACATCAGGCTGCCTAAACAAAGTACTGTGGGAGATGTTATCAATGAACTTAAAACAAAGGTGAGAGTATAGTACATGCAGTTTCTTCTGTTGCATTGGTGCTGTAGTCTGTAAAATTGGTTTAGGGGAAAAGGGGTTTATCCCCTTCTCTGGCTTGTGAATCTGTTTCTGAGGGGACAATGTCACATCAATATTGTACTGAAATTTTGAAGTTGTCCTAGATGCATTGATATTACTGGTTGCACTCTGTTAGTATCATATGCATGTTTGTACCCAAGAAAGGCACTGATGTAAGTAAGCGATGCAGTTTAGTTCAAAATTACCTGTGAGATTTGTGTGCTTATATCAAGGTTTACACATTAAATAGGTGGAGCTTTCGCGTCCAGACGCAGAACTCAGGTTGCTTGAGGTGTTTTACCATAAAATCTACAAGGTAACAGCTAATTTGATTTGCTTCCTTATTTGTAGCCTCTGCTTCTTATCATCTTCTTAAGATTATGGCTCGTTGGTGGTACCATATTTCATATGTGGTTAATTGTTTTTTGCAACCTTGTGGAATTTGGATGTGTTAAGAACTCTAATTTGCTTGGTACGTCTTGTAGATCTTTCCACCTACGGAAAGAATCGAGAATATCAATGACCAGTACTGGACTTTACGAGCTGAGGAGGCAAATCACTGAACTAAAAAAACTCTTCTTTATTTCTATTTCATGGTAGTTTGTGTTTGAACTTTATTGGACATTTCGCAATCTCAGATTCCTGAGGAAGAAAAGAATATTGGTCCCAATGATCGATTAATCCATGTGTATCACTTCACAAAGGAGTCTGGGCAAAATCAGACGGTAATCAATTATCAAGCATAATATTAAGTTTTACGAATTTTAAGGTTTTGAAAGTTATGTTATGACTTTCTGTCAGTGTATCCTAATTAATAATATGATTTTCTTGGCAGCAAGTACAAAATTTTGGTGAACCCTTCTTTTTGGTACTCTGCGAAGGTGAAACTTTGGCAGAAATCAAAGAGCGTATCCAAAAGAAGCTGCATGTTCCTGATGAGGACTTTGCGCAGGTATGCATGTTCCTGATGAGGACTTGGCTATATGCCTATAATACAACAACATCATGGCCTTACTCCCAAGTTTATCTGGGAGTTTGTTTATCATTGATTCATTTCTTTGTTATTCAGTGGAAATTTGCGTTTATGTCAATGGGACGTCCGGAGTACTTGGAGGATACAGATGTTGTTTACAATCGCTTTCAGGTGATTATGTTGTATCCCTTCTACTTCGTGATTCTGGAGACAGCTTGTGCTGATATCTCTGAAATTTTGGTTTTGGTTATAAAAATGGTTTTCAGAGAAGAGATGTATATGGTGCTTGGGAACAGTACCTTGGGTTGGAGCACTCTGATAATGGACCTAGGAGAGCTTATGCCGTAAACCAAGTAAGAATACCTTCATCCTTGAATTTCTGTTGCTATAAAACCATGGAGGCCAAATTCTTATCCGGTATGGAGTCAGATTGTTAATAATTTCCTGATGTCCGTGTAGAACCGACACACATATGAGAAGCCAGTGAAAATATACAACTAGGCAAAGAGTTATTGATGGCGAAACGTATCGTCAAAAGGGCATATGAGAGAGCATGAAGAAGAAGCCTGGTGTTTTGATGGCCTTGGGAGTTCGAGCAATTGGGTTCTATAGGGTTGCACACATTGATACGTTCATATCCGGGAAGGGTTTTTTTTTTTCATATTTCGAAAGTAGTGTGATGTTTCACTTTGATGGTGTTAATATGATGCGTATGGAGCACGGTCTCTCGGCTACAGAAGAGGGCGGTTGGCTTTCCGCGTCTGTAGATACTACTGAGGTTGTAATTTAGCAGTTGGAGGAGGAGAGAGAGGTACGAAAAAGTTTTTGACTTGGGATTGGGGTGGGAGGCTCTCTCTGTATTTTATTAAACAGGTACTGATTCGGCCTTTTTTTTTTTTGCAAGTTTCAGTATTTATTCTGTTGACTGTTGGAAGTTCAAAGTACACATATATATACATTTATATATTAATTAATAAACATAAACATATACAGTTTGTATATAAATATATACTCATCTTAATAAAATTGATAAATTTACATAGATATATGTATACATTTATATACAAAATAAATTCACGTATTATGCAAGTGATGGGGTGTGTGTGTGCATATATAATAACTATATAAACTATAATAACTACATAAACTAGAAATAATTATATTTTAAAATCAAAATAATCGAATCAAACCATACTCCAAAGTGAAGTGACCACTGTACTCTTGCCTCCCGTGGTAACTTGCTTGACTTTTTTCCTTATATCCTCTCTCTATAGTCTATATACATATTACATAAGATTGCTTCATCCGATCCATATAGTATTCATCTATTCATTTAATTATATTAAGCGAATCCTCAAATATTCAAAATATCAGAAAACTAAGGACTTCACCACATTGCAAGCAAATGCTTTGTCGCCCCATCTTTCAAATTTTTTTCCATTTTATCCGAAAAGCCCGAAATCAGTGTCCTTTCCTATATGCTCTATTGCCAAAAGCCCTAGTAGTAGTTTCCATGGAGAGATCAAACCATGATCCAAGTGAGATCTTCAACAGAATAAATACTGAAACTTGAAAAAAAGAAAGGAAGCCAAAACTGTACCTGTTAATAAATACAGAGAGATCCCCTTCCCCAATTCAAAATCATTTCCTTGTCCCTCTCTCCTCCAACTGCTAAATTACAAAGCCAGTAGTATCTACAAACCCGAAAAGCCAACCGCCCTCTCTTGTAACCGAGAGACCATGCTTTCCCTCGAGAGCGAAAATTATTTGCAGTGTCCAGATTTCTCACATTCGTAAACCAAAAAGTGAAACAGATGAAAACCAGAAAAAAACCTTCCTGGGTATGATTCTGTATCGATATGCAACCCCCTTATCGAACACAGTTTTCTAAACCCCTACGCCATCTACAAACAAAAAAAACCCCACCTCTTTCTTCTCAAGATGGCCTTGATGATCTACCTTCTCACCACGCAGTGTGTATATCAGGTGCTAATTGTATATCTTCACTGGCTTCTCATATGTATGCCGGTTCTACAATAGAAATAGGACGCTGTTATAACAAAACCCGATACTGTTTTCTCGCAGAAGAATTCAGTTTGGATTTTTCTAACCTGGTTTACCGCGTAAGCCCTCTTAGGAGCATTGTCTGAATGCTCCAACCCTAGGTACTGCTCCCAAGCACCATATACCTCTCTTCTCTGTCACACCCCCCATTTTAACCAAAACAGTTAATAATAATCTAACAACTTAGCCCAAAAGCTTTTTCTGTTTCTTTTTTTTTTTGGCCAAGTGTAGAGGATAAGAAGCAATCACCTGAAAGCGATTGTAAACAACATCTGTGTCCTGCAAGTACTCCGGGCGTCCCATTGACATGAATGCAAATCTCCACTGGATAGAGAAGAGATATGTGTCAAATGATAAAACAATTTCTATTGAAAGCCGTAGAAAGTAATTCACCTTGGAGTCTTTATATAGACTAGAACATGCCGGATAATTAAAAGACATACATACCTTGGCAAAGTCCTCATCAGGAACATGCATCTTCTTTTGAATACGGGCTTTGATTTCTTCTAAAGTTTCACCTTCGTGGATTACCAAGAAGAAGGGTTCGCCAAAGTTTTGTACTTGCTGCCAAATAAATATGATTATCAATTAGGATACACTGAATAAAAAGTCGTAACCAGAGGAACTCAGAAACACATGAGCTCAAAATAACTTTTTAAGCTTGATATTCCGTTACCACCTGATTTTGTCCTGACTCTTTAGTAAAATGGTACACGTGGATTAAGCGATCATTGGGGCCGATATTCTTCTCTTCCTCGGGAATCTGATATTTTGTGAAACATTAGATGTTCGTTGTCTCGAATAATCAGTCAGTCATAACCAGCCAAGTGTGCATTCATCATCAAATAATTAGCTAGATTAAGTTCTTAGCAATAGCACTACAAAATGCATTTGAATCTGGCATATATACAATTGTTTAGCTCGCGTGTTCTGATTAAGCAACTAGATAGAATGCAGTGGAATAATGATCACACTTTTTTAATCTATAAACATCTGAAATACAATAAGGCAATGCAGGATGTGCCAACTTTCAGTGAACCTAACTCGGTTCAACTACTCGCAAGCAGACAAAATAAATCCAGTAACCAGACCAGATGAGATGCATGCATAGAGAAGACATACCCAAAGATGAAGATACTGAAAAAAGGCTACAACAATGATGCGAGCATAGTAAAGAGACTGTTAAACCTAGGGACATACCTCCTCAGCTCGTAAAGTCCAGTATTGGTCATTGATATTCTCAATTTTTTCAGTCATTGGAAAGATCTGCAAGGTCGTACCCAGTAAATATGAGTTAAAATAAGCTAAATGGCACAAAGTTTCAACATTTTCATCCAACATGGAGGATGGTACCAACGATCTGTAATCTTAAGAAGATGAAAAGAAATACAAACTGCAATGCATGTAAGAAAGAAGATAAAGTTAGCTTGATACCTTATAGATCTTGTGGTAAAACACCTCAAGCAACCTGAGTTCTGCATCTGGATGAGAAAGCTCCACCTATTTCACAAATGTAAACCTTGTATAAATTCGCAAACCATAAAATAGTTAATTTAAACAACTAAACTACAACTCCTTTTAGTCCTAAAAGGGAAGCATTTTTTGGAGATAAAAATGCACGTCACAAACAGAATACAACCAGTATTCTGTATGCATCTTGTAAGACTTCAAATCCGAACATTATATCAATCTTCAGTAGTCCTCTCAGTAACATAGAGAAGACAAAAGCAGCAATTCCATAAAAAATTCAAAGGAAAAACATCTATTTTACAGACTAAAGTAGCAACGTAAAAGAGAACCTCCCCATGCAGAGCTCACCTTCGTTTTAAATTCATTTATAACATCTCCAACAGTGCTTTGTTTAGGTAATCTGATATTATGGATAACCACCTGCAAATTTAACAGGTCAAAGCTCAGATGAAAAATCAATGCACAAAAGAAGAATACATATCACAATGGCTGTAGCTATACATACTTCATCTTTTGTGGCGTGATGGAAAGCAACTTTTAGAGTCTTAAGACCTTGCAATTCCGGAAGAGGAATGTCCAGAACTTCATAATACAAAATGTCTGATGTCTGCAAAAAACAAGAAATTCCCTTTAAAAAGAAACTTGCATCAAACATTGTCCAAAAGATTGAATCGAGCTCATCAAATTAATGCAAATTACCTGATTGTAGTGAACTAACATATCAGATAAATGTTCTACTCCACGGTACTTTATAGGCTGAGGCTTGGGTTGCTGGGAGTAGCAATTGTGAGAAGTAAGTCTAATTTTGGACGGATCATCCAAACTGAGCTTACGTGCCTCTCTTTCCACAACATCATCATAGGTATGAAGCTTAGACCTAAATACAATAGAGCTAGAATGAGGAAGAGAAAGAAAAGCTGTACGCACACAGTGCAGTGTCAACAGAGATACTTACAACTCCAACACAAACTCATCTTCTTTCGGTTTCTCCAGAGAACGAAACCGAACCAACTACAAAAATGAGAAAAATCCACGTTAGATAGTAGCGCCAAACAAAACCATGACAGCCATCATCCCATACTAATTTGCAAATTTCACATAATCCTAATAATCATAGTCTGTTCATAATTCTGACAAAGAGCTGGAACGAACAAAGGTGCCACCTTCCACCACAATGATAGTATTCAGAAGGTAGAAACATATATGCAGTAGCAGAAGAGAGAAGGTAAGCCATCAATATTTAGTCACCCAGGACAGTTGCATTGATAGGTCAAATAAAAGTAGCCCACACAGCAATACGAATAATCTGGTACCAAGTAGGGAAGAAAATAGATATTGCAGATTTATAATGTTTCAGTATAATGGAACGGAAGAGACGCTGAAGAACATATATTTATCAAATGAAATGGGATTGTAGGGTTTTAACATAGCGGAAGGAAGGCATCAGTCAATGACGACAAAATATAAAAGATGAAGAACAAAAAAACTAGATTGCAAAGGAAAATAATAGCTTTGGTAACTTTTACGACCAAATTATGATAATTCATGTAAGTTTGGAGACTGCAATACGTGGTCATTCTACTAGTCTGGCTTAAATCTGTAAATAAGTATTGCAACTTGACAGAGATCTGCCATAATTCTACCATTAACATAGTTATAACAAGATAATCTAGCAAGATCTGAAAGAAATCTAACAGTCAAATCTACTTTTAACGTCTCTTAACAAGATAATCTGGCTAGGTTTAATCATCAGTGACAATGTGATAGATCGCAAATCTATCAAGAGAATTTCCTCGGCTGTCGAAGACCGGGGAATTGTTGAACACTGTTCGAGGTGAGTTCGTGCCCCCCTGTTTCACTTTTTCCTTATGATAACTTTATTATTGTGAAAAACTCCCTTTTATAGGGAAATACAAAACCCTAATTACTCTTAAAACGGGTGAGGCTGACTTAATTACTGACCTAGGCCTAAAACCCACTAATTTGATAAACCCACAATTAACTAAATATATTCAAAACCCACCACCACCACCACCAACAAATGCCTTAATCCAAGTCAATTTGGGGTCGACCACATTAATTTTTCGTCTCCATTCATTTCGGTAAATCCTCGAAAATTGTAAACATTTCAAATCATTACAAATAAATTGTTTCCAAGTGAGTGAAATTCTACCCATATCTTTCTTCGTTTCATTATTTCTATGTTCTATACTTTTCTAACCATAGCATATATCGACCTATGTTTTGCATATCCAATAAAAATTAAATCCATTTATAGTGTAAGTATATCGATACTTCCTACCCCCAATTTGACCTCGTCCTCAAGGTGAAAGCCAAATTCGTCGGACCTACATTGGATTCCTTCGCTCTTCGCCTCCATCTTAATCCAAGTCCTTTTGGGGTCGACCACATTAATTTTTCTCCATTTATTCTGATAATCTGATTCTGGGTTAAATCCTCGAAAATTGTAAACATAATTATTACTAATGAATCTTTTCCAAATGAGTTTAGGTCTACCTATATCTTTCTTATTTCTTTTATTACTATGTTTTCTACTTTCCTAACCATACCATATATCGACCTATGTTTTACATGTCCAACAAAAATTAAATCCATTTATAGTGTAAGTCTATCAGTACTTCCAACCCCCAATTTGACTTTGTCCTCAAGGTGAAAGCCAAATTCGTCGAACCTACATTGGATTCCTTCGCTCATTGCCTCCGTCTTAATCCAAGTCATTTTGGGGTCGACCACATTAATTGTTCGCCTCCATTTATTCCGATTCTGGGTTAAATCCTCGAAATTGTAAACATAATTATTACTAATGAATCGTTCCCAAATGAGTTTAGGTCTACCCATATCTTTCTTCCTTCCTTTATTCCTATGTTTTCTACTTTTCTAACCATACCATATATCGACCTATGTTTTACATGTCCAGCAAAAATTAAATCCATTTATAGTGTAAGTCTATCAGTACTTCCTACTCCCAATTTCACCTTGTCCTCAAGGTGAAATCCAAATTCGTCGGACCTACATTGGATTCCTTCACTCGTTGCCTCCATCTTTTTGTGAAGTTGCAACAGTCCAATCTCGCTTGCTTTCGCCTGATAAGCTATTTTCGTCAACTCTATGCATGGCTACACCCTCTGCATCGACGCAAGCTTCGACAATGTTGGGGATAATGGTTGTAGAACAGAGGTGAAATCCCTCGGCTCCTTCATCTACCTCTCTTCCTCTTCTCGTTCTTGACGTCTACCGAGGAATTTTCTCTCCGTTGCACATGTTCGGTCTTCGTGTCCTATCATCCTCATGAGCGAGTCTTACAACTTTCTCCCCTTGAATAGTATGATCTACACAAGATGTGTTTGTATGGGCATGTTGGTGATTTTGGCGCATTGATCGGGGTTCTTAGAAGAAGATCCACCTTTGGTACTTTGTCTCAGTCTGCAACCATCTTTAGCTTTCTTCCTCGTTTGGGTCCCAATAGTTGGCTTGACACTGCTACTCCGCACACGATTCTCATATCAGCTCTTCTGAATTCCTTCAGTTTCACGGCTATTCTCACCGCTGCAAGTTTCTTGTCTGTTAAGTGACTAGCGTCTACTGCTTCATGCGACCCTATGTCCTCTTTTCCCCATTCCCATCCATTAGTTGCTTGCATTACTTGCGTAAGACATATACTTATAAGGTCATATCTATCCTTATCTATCCTTCTTCCGGATCGTCAATAGTGTTGTGGAACTAGAGCTCGTTTTGGCGCTACTTCAGCCACGGAATCCCCGGTGGAAACCGGAGTATGGCAGGTCTCTAGGAGTTGTGTTGGCTGATCTCCTTCGAGAGGCTTCTCGGTTCTAGTTCTAGGGTTTTGACGGTTTGGGCTGGTATGTTTCGGTCTATTGGGTAGGTGGGTCCGACAATCGTCCCTTCGGTTGGGTCAATCCGGGGGTTTCAAGACTGTTCGGTTGGAAAACCGCCACAGTTTCCTCCTCCCTCGCATTGGCCTGGATTAGGCTTTGATATCATTTTGATAGATCATGGATCTATCAAAGAGAGAATTTCCTGATCTTTCGGAGCTCAGGGATCCGTTAACATGTTCAAAGTGTGTTTGTGCCTACTAGGATTTCACTTTTTTCCATGATAAACATCTGATAACTTTATTATTGTGAAAAAAGTCCCTTTTATCGGGAAATACAAACCCTAATTTTCTTAAAACAAATGGGTTGACTTAATTACTAACATACGGTCTAAACCCACTTATTCTGTAAACATAATTAAATAAAAACAGTCAAACCCCAATAAAATTAAATCCATTTATAATATAAGTCTATCACAATACTGAGGCGAATATACCTGTCGATTTTGGACATACTCTAAAAATGAAGGCACGTCAGGGTATTGGCATTCACTATCTTTGTCCGTCAGAGCTTTCTGATAGCAAATGATATCTCCATCTTCAATCTGCAGTCAGTAAACCACGTTATGATACTGACACTGGACTATGAAGCATCCAGTAAATTACATAATTAGACCATTACTTGGCACAATCTGAATGAAGTCTTCTTATCCAGGTGTTCACACATAACACAAGGTTCAAACTTTATTTCCTGAAATCAGCCCAAAAAAGCATTAAATTAAATATTGGAAAATAGTCAACATGACAGTTTTAGAGTTAAGGCAAAAGCAGCAAACCTCAAAAAGTTCAATTTCTTGATCAGGAGCAAAGCCAGCCATCACATTCAGTTTTTCAATAATATCCATGGGCTTGCTGGAACTTTTCACCATGAGCCGACCAACATATCTAGCAGCACAAAGAAGAGGAAGCTATGAAACATTCAGGAAAAGAAATGAAGTCGAGTAGAACCAATTGAAAAATGAAAAGGAGTATTGAAGAGAAAAGTAACGATGCTTTTGAGAACCTTTCCGCTTGAAAGAAATGATAAGAAAGACTTTCTTTTAGAAGATCAATTTCTTAGAGTTGCAATGGGAAACGAATAGGAGGAAGAAAAAACCAAAAGGTTGAAACTAATATTACCTTATTTCGACTTTTTCCGGATCGTAAAGTTTAAAGAAAAGAAGAATTTCTTCTTTCGATTTGTCCGGCGGTGAAATAGGATGCAAATCCTGAACATTCAAGAGTAAGAAGACTTTTAATAATTCTTACCTAATTTTTAGTCTACTCAGATTCATTCCGGCATACAAGGCCTCGAAACTCAAACTTTGCAACAAGGTATTCTTACCGGCCCATGCTCTACTTCCAAAAACAGCTTTAGTTCTGCATTGTTTGCCTTGTTTGATGCCTCCCTTATTTGGCCAACCTACAAACATGTTTTAAATAAAGAATTCTGAATAAACAAATCAGCAAACAAGAAAATTGGTTTATGCATAAGGAATCATCAGTAGATAAATTCCTCCCATTTTTTCAGAAGGCGTGGCGTGGTAAACTCCATTTGGTAACAAACAAAAAACCATAGGCAAGAGAGCCCTAATAGAATGGCGAAATAAAAGGCCCCACAATGTACCAAAATATTCCATACTAGAGATGATACTTCTACAGAGTAAAATAGGTAGCAGATTATCAGGTTCAAAACATAGCTGCATAGTGATAAACTGCAGGTGCAAATTCGAGCAAAAAGAGTAATTCCAGCTGAAAGCTGTAAACCGCAGGTGCTAAAATGAGTAAAACGCAGGAATAAACTACCGGCTGTAATTCCTCCTGAGGTGTTAGGGGTCGATTGGGACGATATGTGTGGTTTTGCCTCTTTGCCCAGATCCAGAAGCGCTGAAATTGAATTGGGATACCAAATTCTTTGGCAACCTCTTCCTACAGCCAGAAGGAAATTGGAGATAAAAATTGGTACTCTAAAAAATAAAACCGGCTGAAGTACAAGGGAGTACTGCCCTGGCAACAATACAATTACAAGAAGAAACACCAAACAAGAAAATTTATCGTTTAGCCAGTATCATACTAAGGACAGCTATAGTGAAAGAAAGATAATTGCAGCTAGGTATAGAAATTCAGAGAAAACACAAATCATCTCTGCACTTTGTCCAATTAAAGGATCTTTTAATAGTCCCCTTAAAAACGAGGCAAGTCAACTTATCACAATTCCACAAAAATTGGAAAATGCCCTTCTTTAGGCTTACGGACAAAAGAATGTGATCACTTCAGCATTAACAACACCACTCAGCTTAGACCAATTAATTTCTTTCACACAATTTTCTTAAAAATTGCTCTTCTTCAGGGATCAATAAGTACACAATAACACGAGATTACATACGCGAAGCACCCAAATTATCCAACAAAAGTGATATTTAAACCAGTTTATGAAAGAAAACAGAGATCTCCAAGAGAAGATCCTTGGTCAGATTTGCTTTACATTTAAGCTACCAAAAAGCAGCTTCTTCGTAAAATAAGTCGTCCACAAAAAAGCTACGTTTTGTTCAACAAATGAAATCCAAGTTAAGGAGAAGTTCAGAGAAAGAAGATAAGATATTCTAGCAAGTACCTTAAATTGTTGAAAGGGCGTATGTTTCTGAATTCGGAAACTGTGAACTTTGTCATGATCAACAAGATCAAAATAAATATCCTTCCCAATTTGTCCAGCAAGGTCATCATCTCTTGCAACCTTTATACAGTCATAAAATACACAAGTAAAGGTCTTGAGAGGGTAAAGAAAAAGCAATGAATTTATCAAAGATACATTAGTGCTTTACATCAGACAACAATTTAATCATAGGAGCAAACCTTAATTATAGTGAAAAGGTGTGCCTGCGCCTTATATCTTCTCTTATCTTCCTTTTCTTCTTGTTCTTTCTTCAGTCTTACCTATCATTACGAATTAAATGTAATCAGGAGAAATGCCAACATTCTTATTTAAGGCAAACTGATGCCAGAAACAACATTTTTACCCTTAGATGTTCCGCAATGTCTTGCTCATCGACGTTGCAGATTATTTTATCCTTATCGCTCTCACGAATATACACAAGCATGTATGCATTCGAGTACTTTGTGAATTTGAAAGGAGGGTTATTGAAACCTGGATTAGTTTGTGGCAACTGAAGGGACAGCAAAGAAGAAAGCGTGTCAGACAACTTGAGAATTGAACTCAGCAGGTAAAACACAGAAATATTAGGGAGAAAATCCTACCTCTTCCTCACCACCATATTGCTCCTCCAATGCCCGTTTCATATCTTCCTTCGTTACTCGTTCATCATCAAATTTATACCTGTGGAGTTCAGAGGCTTAAGTGGCCTATAAGAAAGGCTAAGATAGAAACATTCATCATTGCCATCTGAACGTAGCACGAGGGACCACAAAAGAATTTAGAAATTGAACATCAAACTATATCACATCAGTGGATGATTTGGCCAAAAAGAAAGAAATCAACAACATACAAATTACTTTTACAGTGCATCTTATAATTCATGAATGACACAAACACAGCTGGTGCTACTTGCATGAGCCCCAAGTCCCCAACATTAGAGTTTTGTCCTTGTTGGACATAAACTAGAGAGCAGAAGAGCACTGCGAATTATGCTAATTTCGCACAATATTGACGTGCTAGAAACTCAATACATTACACGACATAAGCCCAGCTCGAAAAGCCAAAATTAATCATTGTATATGAAAAAACATATCTTTAACTTTACACGTGTTATATTAAAAAAATATATTTTCAGAATAAAGGCCTAGAAGCAAAAAAAGCTAGCAGAATGCTAATCTGGATTCTATGCAGGAATCTTATTCTTCAAGCCTCTTCACACTACTAAATGTGTAAATTTTGTTTTAAAAACAGCAGCAAGATTCTTCCAGAATATGAAGGTCAAGCAGATACAGAAACAGATTGAATAACTAGAAGCAAGATTCAAGCATAAGAGAGACATGAATTGTTTTTGACAGCGGAAAGATACATACCACTGATCAGAGAGTGTTGGCCTTATAAAGGCATAATAGTGACCACCATGCACTCCTCCACTATGAACTAAGACACTGCCAAAAAAAAAAGAGAAGGTCAGGCAGGAATATGTGAAATAACTAAATGAAAACTATTTACTATTTCTTCACACTCGTATATCAGCTAGATGATTGCCAGGATTGATACAGTGGCACGCACATTCTACTTGACTATTTATGTACAGTGAAGACCTAAACACCAGAAGGCATAGTCCTGAGATGGGATGAGGAACCTACTAAACAATCCAAGGACCCTTAAACTAAACTTGAACAGTAGATAGTATACAGAAGCTAAACCTTTAATGCAAACAACTCTGGAGAACAAGTACAAGGAAAATAATACCTGTGGAGCGTGTAAAGATTGCGGACGCTCCTGTCTGCTTCCGGGGATAAATACTTTCTATTATCTCTATCAAGATCCAGTTGAAGAGGAAATTCATACCGATCATTAATCTACAAAAAAAGCTGCATCAGCACCTAAAGGCTACTTTTCATTAATAAAAAATATGAAAAAGAAAAAGAAAAATCTGTGAACCAGATCACCATCGCAAAGACTAAAAACATAAACATACGGTCACCACCATATACCCACTTTTTTATTGGTACTGGAACTTCAAATACTAACCTTCACCATGGTGTCCCGCATAAAATCGTATTCAAACCTCTTCAGCTGAAGTTGAAGAACCGGGGGAAAGTCTATAAATAGAACACCTTTCTTTGCATCCTGAAACAATAAGATCCTCCATGATAAGACTAGACAAATTAACAACATTCACATGGTAATTATTTACAGCCAGTTGGCTACAATCACGTTAGCTTTGACAAAAATAAAAATACGAGAAACTTCTTCAAACGATATCATAGGGTACGGATACCAAAACAGAAGCATCACAAATTATTTAATGCCCCCTAGAAGATATTATAATAAGGAAAACATAGAACAGCCAACCTGCAAACCATGTCCTTCTGCATGGTATTTGTTGTCTCCTTCAAGGCGTTCAACTTCAACATACTTGTCAAAAGAAGCATAAACATCCTTGCAGCCTTTAACATCAAGCTGGAGATCTGTCATGGAAGAAGTGCATATTTTTACCTGGCTTCATAAAATAAGATGATAGAGGTGGTGAATTGTTTACGAAAAATTACCGTAAAACGATTCTTTTCGCGTGGATTTGTAATCTACATTTATGCATTCAATGTAATTCATATGATGGCCTTCAAATAACTGTTGTATTGTTCCCTCCACAACTGTTCCCTAGGCAAAAAAAAGGGAAAAGATCAAACTAAAATAACACCAACAGGGGAAAAGGAAAGGCATGCCAGCCAAACACAAATCACCTTCATTTTGTCCTCAAGCTTTTCAGAGAGAACTCGATTGAGTTCTTGAACATCATGTTGCATGAAAGAATCATATGTATCCCAACCAAACGACTTTGTCAGCTGCTTTGTAGCAACACTAGTGTCATTATATTGAAGCTTGTAAAATAAACTTTGGAGAGCCAACGGGATACTTGCTGTAGGCGCATCATTCTCAGTCGTTGGCATGTGGTAGACAGCCTACAAACATAGCTCAGAATTAAGATGTCTTTATTCAGAAATCAGTGAGAAGCAGTACAATTATCCAGCAATCTGGATGACAGGAAATACATTCCAACCTTTCTGAAGTAAGGAATATGATACAATGTCTGTAGGAGAGAATTCATGTAACAGGTTGCACCCTGGTTCTTAAGCCCCACAAAACCGGTCTCCTTCTTGGAGTCATATGACCAATAATCAAGAACCTTACGTACAGCAACTTCAGCTTCAACCAATACAGTATCATTCACTAAATATCCTCTACTAGGATCATAGAGTTCGCTGAGAGGCATGAACGACGTAAACCCCCAATCACTTTCTCTTGCATTAAATTGATGTTGAGTCTCTATGGCAGCACAAACAAAAGTGGAATGTCAGTACCAATTAAGATTCATTTATACCATCAAAGGCAACTTGCATCTAAATCATCTGAATCCCAGGGGGTCCAGAAAGCAGATAATATTAGTTGGCAGTTTAGGAAGTTTGAAAAGGGTGTATAACAATTATTCTTGATTAATCATTTTCATTTTGGCTATTCCAGTAGAGAAAAGGCTAGGTTTTCAAAAAGCTGTAGCCCGATTCTCTTTGAAGGTCTTCCATTGTGTCCTTTCTTCGAGGCCCATATTGAGCTCTTAAAAATTCAAGATACGCGTTCAGCTACGTGTCTATATAGACAGAACTAAACAATCAGAAATACCCTTTCTAATGGAATATTTGCTGTGGATTTGATTGACAATAGCCAGACTGAATTGTGCATATCTGCTCCACCCATATGGCAAAGTCGTAGAATCGGCAACATCCAAGTACATGGACAAATGGTCAACATTGTTCCCTTTCGGGAAAATTAATATTCGCCTGCAAGTAACAGAGGAATGAGCATTGCAACATCCCATCAAAATGCATATTAGGTAAACAATCGCGGCGAGAAAGTACATCACAATTAATAGACTAATTACCACTTGTAACCTCCAACGATAAATATGTCAGAGTAATGCTTCCTGGTGTTCAGCCTTGAAAAATTAGCGATAGTCCAGGTGAATTTCAGAGTGGGTGGATCCTCGACGGGTTGGTTCTCCACAGTACTCACAGGATCAGCAGGTTGTGCAACTGTAGATGCATCAATGCTTGGTAAAAAGATCAACATCCAAAAAATCACAAAAACTCTAGCACAGTGAAACCATCGATCCTACACTGGTAAATTCGATGCCCAAAAGCTCTATGGCATCAAATCGATCCAATCAAAAGCAAAGGAACAAAGATTTGGAGCAGAAGATCAAACTCAAACGGAAGGTCTTTTTACCTTCCATGGGCTGAGGACCTTCGACCGCATCCGAATGCGGCACGAGCATCTCCTCGTCTTCTTGCTACGAAATTCAAACAGAAATCCGCAGAAATCAGACCTCTGAGCAAGGAATAAAAACCCTAATATCACTCTATCGGGATCAAACTCCGCAAGAGGAGCCACAATTACGAACACACACAAGAACCATCGCAGTAGTGTATGTCGATTCAAACAAGACATAGCATCAGAAGAACCCGAAAAAAAGTGAACCCTAATGGATTATCTAAACGAAAGCGAGCAACCAATCAGAAGCAGATTAAGGCGAACATAAAGCGATGTCACAGATAAACATCGAAGAACACAACACACACACAAACACGACGATGAATCGGAATTTACATCGACCGGAGGCGGAGTCATCATAGTCATTGGTCGGAGAGAGATTTGACGAACGAATCGAGAGACCGAAGAGCGGAGAGAATCAGAAGAGGAGAAGTGCAAAAAACTACAGAGAAACTAAAGAGAACTTTCGCTGCGATGACAAAAGCTGGGGTTTTTAATTTATCCGATAAATCATATTATTGTTTGTAAATATCCCCATAGAAACGATAGAATTTCAAAGTGACTCTAACTTCTAATAAAAAAATTGTATTTTTAATAAAATATTTTAATATTTAGGTGAATATGTCTTTTATTAGGTTTTTATCTGTCTATTAAGATTTCAATTCGATGTTGATTTCTAAATAAAATTAAATGTTTTCATTTGAATTGGATCGCACGACTGTAATTATTTGCTATTTAATTCGGAAATAAATTGGAATTTTAATAGCATACGGTTTAACTCTCGTATCCTACAATCATTAAAAGTGGAATTTTTGCATGTGATTTCGTAGTTTCATAAGTTTTAATCTATAACATGTATTTAAATTTAAAAAAAAAAACATTATTTAAATTAAAAAGAATGGTTCTTTACATGGGATCCACAAGATTATAGTGCTACTTTATATTTCTTTGACAAGAGAGGCAAGAAATTAATGTGGGGGAAAAACTACATGTTTTCAAAGTGATTTTGTAAAAAAAATAACAAAAAGCTAAAAACTATTTTTTATTAGATTTTCAAGGAAAATTCTGATTTTTTTCATTACATTATTTTCATTTTCCATTAAATGTTAATTATATAAAATATTCAAAACAACAAAATACCCGTAATATTAAATAAAATTGCACTTTACACACACACATATATATATATAATCATTTTGATAATTTTATATATAAAATATATGTTGAGAAACAAACTTGGTAGTGCAACAATGAATAATGACAAATATGTCATATTATTTAGAATAAATTCATAATCAATTTTAGATTTCCTTCCCAACAAAACTGCTCTAATTCACTTTACATTTGTTAGACATTAAATGGCGTCGTTTCGCCGGGTTGGATCATAATAATAACCGTTTTACCATAAAATCCGCAATCTAGATTCTGTCATTTAATATAAATCGAAATATCATTTAATTTTTATACCTTTTTATTTGCATGCAAATCTTCTCAGAGATTTTTTATTAGGAACAAAACTTTCCGAAGGCTTCGACCAAAGGAAAAAGAGTTCAAAGATTCGGACACGATTCCTATGAAACTAAGGGGTTGTATATTTCAAAATTAGTTTTTTTTTTTAAGATTTTACATCTAAAAATTACCAAAAAGGAATGCAAAAATCATATTTATTAATGCTGGCAGTAACAATAATAAATTTTTTTGAGAATCTCATAATGTTGCTACAATAAAAAATAAACTTTTTTATATACAAATTATGATAAAAATGATAAGAATCTTCTTTACATAGATTTTATATAGATATATATCTATAGTGCAAAATTATTTTTAAAATAGTAGAAATTTTGTCGATTTCTATAATTATTTTTGGATAAAAAATGAAAAATTCTAAATAATAAATCAGATTTTTTTACGTTAAAAGGTTGTTTTTTTGTTTTGCTTTTTGTTTGTCTGAAGAAAATGGGGGCGAGAGCGGCTCCACTCCACAAGGGCTTTTTTTCCCCTCACAACAATCCTGTTGATGCTATTGCAATCTATGCAAATTTAACACTATGGCTTCAAACACCAAACGATCGAGCTAACCACTCAAAGACACTAACAAGCTTGTTTCTCAACATAGACAGACACGAAAAAAAAACAATGGAACATGTCTTTATTTTCAGCAAAAAAAAGTGATATGGTTTTACTTGATATGAGGAAGGCCGATGTATATGGTGAAGATTGCTCTGAAAACTTTGGAACTTGGCAATGGTGAAAGAAAAAGCACCTCGAAAGCAAGCGGAGAAGGCGATACTCAATCACTCGTCAACCTCTGCTCTGATTTCTCTCTGGAGGTCTTCTTTGTACTCTTCGAATGTGCCTGGGAAGAACTTCACCGTCCCATCTTCCACCACCCAGATCTGACTCTTCTCCTCGTCCTCGCAGACTCGGGATATGAGCCTCGAGTCGTGACTGACCAACACAACTCCTCCCGTGAACTCGTCCAGTGCGTCTGCCAAGGCATCGATACTCTGCATGTCTAAGTGGTTCGTGGGCTCGTCAAGAAGCAGAATGTGCGGCTTCGACATCGAGATGGAGGTGAACACAACCCTAGCCTTCTGTCCTCCCGACAATTTGGCGATTGGGGTTAGATGGTTGTGGCTCGGCAGCCCGAACTTCCCGAGCTTTGCACGAACGGCCTCTTGCTTGCTAAGCCCCTCTTGGTCAGGATGAAGGCGGAGAAGATACTGAACGGGTGTTTCTCCCATCGTGAGAAGATCAACAAAGTGCTGTGAGTACCTACCAATCCTCAGCTTCTGACTTCTTCTCGCTTCACCTTCGGTCGGAACCAAATCTCCTGCGAGAAGATTCAGCAAAGTCGACTTTCCAGCCCCGTTAGGCCCGACAATCGCAACCCTTGTCCCCATATCGATGCCTACATCAACGTTCGAGAGCCTGAAGTCTGGCCTGTTCGGGTAGCTGAAGCTAACTTCAATTAGCTGCAGAAGTGGGGGAGTCAGTTCGGTAGGTTCTGGGAAGTGAAATTCAACGCTATAATCCCTCCACTTCTTTGGAGCCTCTGCTGGTGTCTCATCCTCGTCAACCTTGCCCTTTGCCTTGTTTCTAGAAGCTTCTTTGGCTGCAGCGAACTTGGCTCGGTCCTTCACCTTTTCCTGCTGGACTCTACTTCCAGACTTCTTAGCTGCTTTAACCTGTTTCTCGTAAATCTCAAACTTCTTGTTCATCTCCTTGCGACGCTGTTCATATCCGCTCTCAAAATCATCGAAGTTACCGCGGTAAAACTGTAGTTTCTGGTCATGCAGATGTATGATATCACTGCAGACCGTGTTGAGAAAGTCCCGATCATGTGAAACGACGACCAGGGTTTTCTTCCAACGGCACAAATACTCCTCTAACCAGAGAACAGCCCTCAGGTCGAGGTGGTTAGTCGGTTCATCCAACAACAACAGAGTAGGTTGGACAAAGAGAGCTCTAGCCAACGAAATTCTCATTCTCCACCCACCACTAAAAGACTTAGTCGGACGCACTTGCATCTCCTTTGTGAAACCCAACCCAGCCAGAATCTTTGATGCCTGGGCTTCCGCAGCATCTGACCCCAATATCTGCAGTCTCTCATACAATTCAACGAGCTTCTCTCCGGTATCGTCCCCATCATCGCCTTCTTCTCCATCAGCTACTGCAGATGCATTCTGAAGAGCTGCAGCCTCTTGACGTAACTTAACCAGCTCTTCATTTGCAGAAACAACTGCTTCTAGAGCACTTTTATCATCGCCAACCACCTCTTGCTCAACAAGAAGCACATCAATGTTCTTTGGAACTGGGATCTTCCTCCAAGCTAAGAGCTTTAACAGAGTAGATTTCCCCATCCCATTTGGACCAACCAAACCGTATCTCTTCCCATGTGATATCTTAACGGAAGCATTCTTCAGAAGCTCTTTCCCACGGGCCGAGACAGAAAAGTTTTCGATGGTTATATCTTTAACATTTGCATCTGCCGTGTCTTCCCCTTCAAGCACTGAAGTTCTACTTCCAATAACAACCGTGAAGGCATCATGATCATCCTTCAATGCCTCCTTCTTTGCCAGCTCTGCGGCCTGGAGAGTTAATCTTTCCTTCATTTCTCGCTTCTTCTGCTCCTTATCAGTCATCGAAATATCGAGTTGCTTCTGCTCGCTCTTCTGCTTTCTTCTCGCATCCTTTTGTTTTTGTTCCTCATTGGAAACATATCCCTCGTCTTCTTCATCTGAGGGAGGAAGGTCAATGCCATCGGTGTACGATGAAACTTTAGGACCAGATTTTGCCTTGGACGATGATGATGAACCTTTCTTGGGCTTATCAGGTTTCTGATCCATGCTTGCAAGCATGGCAGAGACTGATAATTTATCCTTTTTCGCATCCTTAGCAGAATCTTTTCCACTCGGCTTCGTCTTCACAGTCACAGCGCTCTCGTCCGACTTTTTCTTTCCCATTATAGCAGAAACTCTGGCACAAAACACAATCAACAGGCCCAATCAGTAACCTCAATTATATACAGGCATGGTTTCTTCTCCTAGCCCCCAATAATCCATAACTAGACGCGATCTACAAATATCCCTCAGCATCGCCGGAAGAAAAAACAACCGCCATAGGTTCCATAGCTTAAAATACCCTCTAACAAAAAGAAATTCACGACTCAATCAACAAGCCTAATGAGTTTTCTCAATTGCACACATCAATGATTTTGCCTCATAGCCTCCAATCTAATCCAATTCCATTCAGAAGAATTCACCACAAAACATGACCTACAAATACCTTAACTTTGAAACCCAAACGGCAGCAATTCGAACCAAACACGACCAAAGTTAAAAAAGCAAAGATCAAATCGAACCAACAACGGAACAGCAGGGAATATTCGCAGGAAGATAATCGATTTACAGAGCAAAGAACCCAGAAAACCTGTATTAATGCGATGCTGAGTTAAAAATACAAGCTATAACTTACTTGTTCTAGAGAGATGAGAGAGAAACACAGAAAGAGAATGAACCTCAAGAACTCGATCTGTCCGATGAAATCAACGACGGTGCCAGACACAAAAATATCACCAGCGTGTCGACTTTTCACACGAAAAAAACCTCGATTTCTAACAGGAAAGGGAAATCCGATGATTCTTCAGACACCGACGAAGATCTCCCTCTGTGCCAAGGGAAACGAAACACCGATGGAAATTAGGGTTGTCGAATTTTATTTTGTCCTAAATCCACGGCAACGGATCTTTAGGCAGCGAAATCGGGTCGGTGCCTATGTCGGTTTCTGAAAGCCCAATAAGCAAAAAAAAAAGTGAAACAAAATTTCCAAGCCCATATAGGTACATATATATAACCCATCTCATCTTGGGCTAAAACAGAGGTTGGGCTTTAATATGATTTATTATTTTTCCAAAAACATATTATCTTTCTAGAATATTGCGGATTATTGTCTGTTTAATATTTATCGACTCTTACTGCACTTGCATAATTCAAATCCCATTTCAAATATTTTTAATTTTGATACGACCAATAAATTAACGTAAGAAAAAACTTTAAATTTACTTTTTTTTCTCCTTTTTTTTGGCCGAAAATGGTTTCATATAGGGACATTTCATAATTCATAAAACATGATACACATGCCCTCACCAACTTTGTTTTTTAAACTTCAAAGTTTTTCTTATAAACTTATAAAATTTAGTGAAAATATTATTAGCACCCCAATAAATTTTGTTTGCAACTTAAATTTTTATTTTTAGAATTGAAAAAAATCTCTGCATCAAATTTTTATATCACACAAGCATCTCAATTTCAAATTTGTCTAGTTGATATTCAAATTTTAAAATATTCCAAATTAATACCGTAAATCAATTACAATTCACAATTTTCGTGTGGTCACTAAAGATAAAATGGATAACAAAGATTAAATACAAACAACGAGAGAATCACGTTACCAAAATGCGATATACAAATAACTAGACAACTTTTCATATAAAAATATTTTTTTTTTGTAAAATAGGAAAAAAAAAGACATATACGTCATTAATATCAAGTCTTACGAGTTTTTCATCAAAAAAAAAAATCAAGTCTTACGAGTCGTATTTATCGTTTTGAAAGATGGGGGACTACTTGATAGCAAATAGTTTTACAAATCTAAGTTTCCAATCCCCCTTTTCAATCAGTATAAACATGATGCTGTAAGCATTACATCTTCCAAAACAGTTGACTAATACAACACTTTTTTTCATTTTCAAACTTCGGTATACTCGAATTATAGAAAGATTACATCTCTACACATCATTAAATTTTTGAAAAAATAACATATAAATACTTAAACTTTTATGAAAATCCCACATAAATACCTTAACTATAAAACTTCTATATAAATACCTGAATTTTTAAATATCCTATATAAATACCTAGATTTTTTTTAAAAATTTCAATTAAATACAAATTTTAAATATTTTTAAAATAAAAATAAGTGATGTCATTAACAGATTTTGGGTTTATTTGGGAGTTTTTCAGAAATATAGATATTTATATAGGATTTTAGAAAAGTTTAGGTATTTCTATGAAAATTTTATAATTCAGGTATTTATTTATTTGAGATTTTTATAAAAATTTAGGTATTTATATATGGTTTAACTTAAATTTTAAAAAGGAAAATGATGTTATTTAATATTTAATAAAAAATATCATGTAACAACGAGCGCCTGTAGCTCAGTGGATAGAGCGTCTGTTTCCTAAGCAGAAGGTCGTAGGTTCGACCCCTACCTGGCGCGTTGATTTTATATTTTATTTTTAAAACAATAGTGATTTTTTTAAAACACCGTTTTTTGTCTCGCTTTTTTTACTATATTTTTTCCATTTTTTCATCTCGGGTTGAACATTTTTTTTTTATTATTATGGAGTTAAAAAAAAAATCATATTTCGTCTTGATCTTTTCTTTTTCGGAAAATACTAAATGTTTATCACGAAGAATCCACGTGTACGGAGATGAAAGAATCCTATGCGTGACAATGTACCCTAAGTTCAGAATGCTCGCAATTCGGTGAGCTCCACGTCGAAATCTAATGCGGTGATAAGCTCTTCGTAAGACACATCGGCCAATCAAACACCAGTCTCGCTCTCCGCTCCGCCGCCGCCGTTTCATGGCCTTTTCCGCCTGGCTCCGCCGCGCTCGTTCCTCCTCCGTCGTCGCCTTCTCCACCCTTCGCGCTCCTCGCGATCTCCACGCGCCTCCGAAGACGGCTGCCGGCAAGGTGACCGTTGTTTCGCCGGGAAATGGGCGCCGGACGGTCCCGCTGCCGTGGTCGAGCTCTCTTCTCCCGGTGGCGATTGCCGTCTCTGCCGCATCTATCGCGTTTCAGAGCCAGACGCAACCATCCCTCTGCGAATCATCGGCCTCAGGTTCTAATTCGAGGTTCGTATTCTCTCCTTTTTCGTTTCGAAATTTGAAGACTTGTGAATTGGAGGACTTTCGAAATTAGCTTGATTATTCGATTCCGTCTTTGGGCAGAGGTATGACTGTTGGAGGAAAAGACAGTACTGAATTTGTAGTCAAAGGTGATCTCAAGGAGGTTTCTCAGGAGCTTATCGCTGAGCTAAAGGCTATCCTTCAGGTGCCACTTCTGCCGATTTGAATTGTTTGCCCTTTTTACTCGGAACTTTTCATCGGCAGGCGAAACGTAGCTCTATAGTCTCTGGAGTTTTAGTTCACAACTTCATATTTGTTTCAAGATTTCAAAGTTTAACTGCTTTGGATCGTTACATTTTGGTGCTTATATGTAATTGGCATATATTACTAGGTTCAAGTGCTTCATTGTCTGAACGGAAAATTTTTAGCCTCTGGTTTTTGTCATGGAATAAAGGGCATATCTGTTTTTCTCCCTCTTTTGGTGCGTTAAAAGGATAACTTGACAACTGACTACGATGAGAGGTACTTCCATGGGAAGCCACAGAACAGCTTTCACAAGGCGGTTAACATTCCCGATGTTGTTGTTTTCCCCAGGTAAGAAGATTCTTGGTTGTGACATCAGGTTTCTGATAATACTGTTTGCTGATATATGTGTTCATCTGGATTGATACGGGCCGCAGGGTTTTACGAGTTGAACCTCTGTTAATTTCCTTATCTGAATTGTGTGTTATTAATATTTATGCTTCATAATAATTATGAGGCAAAGAAATGCTTCAATCATCATTCTTCCAAATATTTTACAGGTCAGAGGAGGATGTTTCCATGATTGTCAAAGCCTGCGATAAATATAAGGTCCTTATCCTTTATATTTTTTTGAAGATTATATTCTCTAATTCTTTTCTCTTCTAATCTAAACCTATAAAGTACTGTGATGTATTTCTAGCACTGTGCCACTATCTTTGTGTTCTCTTATGTCTTTGTATACAAATACCTGTGGAATCGATCATTCAGATGTTGATAATATTATCTTATTTCCCTTGTTTTTTGGCCTGAAAATATGTTATTTTCATGAGCTAGCATTATAATCCAGCCAGCCCTTTTAAACAGGTTCCTATTGTACCTTACGGTGGAGCAACATCAATTGAGGGTCACACCTTGGCTCCCAATGGGGGTGTATGCATTGACATGTCTCTAATGAAAGTATGTACTTATAATCTTGCATGTCTTCATCAGATATTGATTTACATTTCAAAACTTTTGAAATCTTATTATATAAACAAAGCCGTGCATACCAAGGAATAAATCACAAAACTCGGGGACTTCCTTAGCTTGTGTTTGTAGACAAAATAATAAAAAACAACTACAGTTCATCTGCTTTGGTATTCCCATTGGCTTGCAAACCATGCTTAAAGCTACTATCGAATAGATCAAAGTGATGTTCTTTCTGTAACTTTTTGAAATATTCAAGTATCGATGAGCAGGGAAACAAAAGGGAAATTTTAATAATTTTGTGTGCATATTACTAGAGAATTAAAACTGCAGGATGCTATTCTTATTCTTTCTATGTCATCCTGAAGTGCTGTAGATGTGCTCCACTAAAACTCTTATTTTAGGGCGTGTCCTTTACCTTTGTCAGCTCTTAGTGGTTGTATCTTAAATCTTCTATAATATTTGCTATTTGCATCTCAAGTTACATTCATTCTTTTCTCTCTTTATTATTGGATGGCTTCTAATTAATCATTTTTTATTTCCTCTTTGTCATTTGTACATTTCAAACTTACAGCATAATACTGATATTTTTTTTGGAATTTGTGCGGCCTCTTGCGCTTGTGAAAATGATCTTTCATACTATAGAGGGTGAAAGCGCTGCATATTGAGGATATGGATGTTATTGTAGAGCCTGGCATTGGTTGGATGGAGCTTAATGAATATCTGGAACCATATGGTCTGTTCTTTCCTCTTGATCCAGGTCAGCCTAAAGTGTGATAACCTTCTGTCAGATTGGAACTATATCATGGGTTTCTTACATATTTAGAGGAAATTGTTATCCTAAAAGCTCTGTTATATGCAGTTTTTGTTTAATTTGACATCTTTTATGTTTTGCTCAATTAAATGTTGAAAGCATCCCAACGTCAACTTTGACTTTCCTGAGTTATGCTCAGCTAGTTGATAAAGAGTATGGTGCAGGACCTGGTGCAACCATTGGAGGCATGTGCGCTACACGTTGCTCTGGTTCCTTAGCTGTAAGGTAGTTTCTCTGCTACATTGATGTTCATTTGAGTTGGTTGCTCACCTCTTTCAACATTGCGGGGATACTTGTATCTCGTTGAGTATGATGGCTTGACCTCTAGCATGTAGGTATGGAACTATGCGCGACAATGTAATAAGCCTTAAGGTTTGTCCGTCTGCCCCTTTGTCCATGCGAGTATACAATTTTGCATTTCTTATGTTATGGTAATATCAGGTGGTTCTTCCAAATGGAGATGTTGTGAAGACAGCTTCACGTGCTCGAAAGAGTGCTGCTGGGTATGTCTTTGCTCTGTAATCATGAACTTGTTTCTTTGTTCATGAATAGAGATTTCATTCTTTGAAATAACAAACACTAAAAGGAAATTTATAGAAAAAAATGCTTCCGGTCTAGAGATCTTTACATGACCATGTATAAAAAATAAGATAGTTTTTTACATCACTGAATAGAAAAAATAGCTTACGTCAAATTTGTTTTTGCTGAGAGGAAGTGTGCATTGTTCTTTCCTCTCCTGATACACTCTTGTATTCACTTTTTGAGCTGGCCATGTAGTAGGTGCTTTTGAAATGGACTTTTTCTGTCACAAAAAAGGTTGAAAAGAATTTTTTGTACAACATCATTTTTTTTTGCTTTAGCTTCAAAGTTGGAGGACCACAATATTTGGGTTCTGGAATCTTTAAGCCCATTTACTTTTTGATATTCATTACTTTGGAACTCTAGTGAATTTTCATGATCCAGATATGCTTCTTCATGTTCATTGACCTTGAACTGTTTAGTGTTCACCGTTCATTTTTTACTGTGTCTTTTAACAGCGCTTTCATTGAATATAATATATTCCCACAACTCATATATTTGCAATCGGAAAAAGAAATTCTCTTAAATTTTGATACATATGATTATTAGTCGTACATTTGGCATATTGTTTATACATCTGCCAGCTTGATTATATTTAACATGCACTACAACATGAAATTCTCGTCAGGTATGATTTAACTCGCTTGCTTATTGGGAGTGAGGGAACTCTGGGAGTAATAACTGAGGTTACTCTTCGGCTTCAGAAAATTCCACAGCATTCAGTGGTATCTTGAGTTCGTTCTTTGCAGATGTTTTTCTCTCTTTGTTTGATATCTTATTTTACTTTCTTGTCAAGCATAAAAAGTATTTCAGTTCCCTGGCTGTGTTTTTTAAACCCTCTATAGTGGGCATTGGTCACCTGAAATTAAGCAACAGATTCTTCTTCCATCAATTCCATCCCATGTCTGTGTAACCATATTTAACCATGGGTCTTCCAAAGATGGCTCCTTTACTAGTTGTTTGCTCCCTTGGCTGCTCTTTTCAAGTCTTTCCATGTTTCTTTATAATAAGTAGGTATAGGTTCAGAAGGAATACTGATATCCAATGTATCAAGCATCTTGAGTAGTGTGAAAGTTTTATGTTTTATGGACCCTTTCAAATTATCCTCCTCCTCTCTGTTGGACGACTATGTATTTAGCAGGGGCAGAACTATGATATTTTTAGTGGATGTGGAAGTAGTTGATTGAAAATTATGGACTTCACAAACCTTAGTTAATCTTTGCTGCTACAATTTTTTTTTCGTTTTGTCATGTTTGACTTATGATAATTTGTCTTTGTACCTTCACAGTGGTTTTCATTTATTGTTTCTTATGTTGCAGTGCCAGAAGCTCATACTACTCTCTGATATATTCTGCAGGTTGCAATGTGTAATTTCCCTA
>NW_010968505.1:3207414-3246025 GCF_000463585.1 Tarenaya hassleriana | reverse complement strand
CCCTACAATAAAGGATGCAGCAGATGTTGCCATTGCTGCGATGTTGTCTGGAATACAGGTTGGACCTCTGCTTTTGAACAATTAAAAGCTCTTGTCCGAATGCTTCACATTATATTTGCATCCTCATCAGGTGTCAAGAGTGGAGCTCCTAGATGAGGTCCAAGTGAGGGCTATCAATTTGGCAAATGGAAAGAGCTTGCCAGAAGTTCCTACGCTGATGTTTGAATTTGTGGGAACTGGTAACATAACCTTATTTTATCTCGTATTTTTTGTATAATTGATAATAAAGTTGTATTTCATAGAACACGATTTTCTCCCATCACACACAATCATTTTGTTTCTTTGTTTTTTAATTAGAGGCTTATGCACGTGAGCAAACTCAAATTGTTCAGAAGATTGCTTCTGAACACAATGGATCAGATTTCACTTTTGCAGAAGAACCTGAAGCTAAGAAGGAACTGTGGAAGGTAATGTCCCCTAACATCACCATGGGCCTCAGTCTTCCAACACAAGAAGGAAAACACATAAATTGCGGAAAATGATATAGAAAGATTTGTATCCAGTCCTAGAATTTTTCGTGATATGCTGGTTTTTTTACCACACTAGTTATTACTTACAACTGGATTTCTACAAAATGGCTGTCTGGGTGTTTCTTTTATTTTTCATGAATCCATGTATTGTTCATAGGAAGATCGTAAAGTGGTTTAGTTCCCAACTAAAATCAGTGATCATAGACTCTCTCTCTCTCACACACAGATCAGAAAGGAGGCGCTCTGGGCTTGTTTTGCTATGGCACCGGGTTACGAGGCAATGATTTCGGTAGGTTGTTTTCTGAAAATTGTTGTCGATCAGGATGAACTATCATAGCTACCATCTAGTGCTTCTGGTTATGTTACATCATAACACTTGGCATCGATTTGCTTATCTTTTATACCTAGGGGAAGATATGTTTCTTTTACAAAATAATCATTGGTGTGGATATCGAGATCCTTGAAGTTTGGAACTTTTTCTTCTCCAGGATGTATGTGTTCCTTTGTCACACCTTGCGGAGCTAATATCGAGATCAAAGAAAGAGCTCGATGCATCAAAATTGTTGTGGTATCTTTCATATCCCTGTATTATCCCAGTGGCATGAACACCAAAGATGTATTTCGCAGATTCCTTGTCATTTTATTCGATCTTCTAAAGCAATATGCCGACTTTTTGTTGGTTTCCAAATGCAGCACCGTCGTTGCGCATGCTGGCGATGGGAATTTCCATACTATAATAATGTTTGATCCGAGCAAAGAAGACCAAAGAAGGACAGCTGAAAGATTGAACCAGTTTATGGTACACACTGCCCTTTCCTTGGATGGTGAGTTCTTTCTATTTCGCAGTTATTCGACCAATGTTCTCTGGAACTTCATAACGGGTTCTTCGCCAAAAAAAAAATAAAAAGAATGACGGAACTTAGAGAATGTCGGTGCTTAAAATAAGTTTTCTTCCGAACGAAATAGCCGATACATAGACTATTTATGCTGCTGCAGTTGTGCAAATGTTTTCCATCTTTTATGCTTGTTCCATATTCTACTCTCTACTAACCAGTATGCCATTGTTCTAAATGCATCTCCGCTTGTTTTCTTTCTTTCTTTTTTTTGTTTTACCTCCGGGTTAAAACCCGAAAGCGCATAAAACCGAAAATTATTACTCGGGTACTAAACTTATTTGATTCTACTTGTCAAGGAACATGCACTGGTGAGCATGGAGTTGGAACAGGGAAAATGAAGGTAACTCTGCTTTTTAACAGCTCTTGTTTATCTAAACTCTTCAGCCACATGAATAAGTACAACAGCTTATACCATGTGTTGTCTCCCCTCAAGTACCTGGAGAAGGAACTCGGAATCGAAGCATTACAGACAATGAAGAGAATCAAAACGGCGTTGGACCCAAACAACATCATGAATCCCGGAAAGCTCATCCCTCCTCACGTCTGTTTCTAGATCTCTTTTTCCCCCTCTTCGGTAAGTTTCTCGGCCATAAATATCATGATTGTTACATGAAATAACACTCCTAAATCATTTTTTTTCCGATCTTATCGGTCGTCACTAGATATTAGATGAACTCAACGGGTAAATGTCGGGTCCGGCCGATCTTTGTATGCGGGGAAGGAGAGAAGATAAGTATGGAGTTTCTAAAGGCATGAACCAGAACAGTGAAACTGAGATGTCTGTGTGTGGGTAATAATAGTGTTGTCTTTTGTGTAATTTTAATGTATGTCCAAAACAGATGATGCTAGCGTTCACGTCATCTTTTGCTTTCACCCTTTACAATTTCCTCTCTTTTTAACATGGCCATTTATTTTATTTTTTTAAGACAGCTTTTAAGCTAATTTATTGTCGTAGAAAACCTTAACTACTTAATATAAATACCTAAAATTTTAAAATAAATTCAAATAATATTGGACTAATCTTCTACATTTTTCTTACCTAAATCATATCACCATGAATTTAAATACAAATAAGAAGATTAGTACATTACACACCATTATATATATACATATACATATAGCATGTGTTTATTTCATCTCTCTCTCTTGTTTGAACAAAAAGTCATACGTTTTACTGTGCACGCACGCTTTATGACATCCAATCATAAAAAACAATCTTTCGAGAAGAAGACGTATCCATCCTCTCCAAATGGATATATCTTCATCCCCCCCATTTTTTTTTTGTCCTAATCTCAATCCACTCGCTCTCTATATATACACCCTTCCCCTCCCCATTCCTCCTCCATACCCGCATCTATACACACATACATACACCTATATAGACAAGTAGAGAAAGAAGAACAGGAGAAAAATGGGTTCACTTCCACGTCCACACGTGACAGAAGACTGCATGGGAATGCTTCAGCTCCTAAGCGATGGCACGGTCTTGAGGGCTGAAACCCTAAACCTAATCTCCAAAATCCCCAATAAGACCTCCACTCTCCAACACGATCGTTCCGTTATATTCAAAGACATCGTCTTTCACAAACCCAACAATCTCCTCCTCCGTCTCTACAAACCCAACAACCATCAACCTAACCATAAGCTCCCAATCCTCGTCTTCTTTCATGGCGGTGGCTTCTGCTTCGGCTCTTTCTCTTGGCCCAACTCCCATAACTGCTGCCTTAAGCTCGCCTCCGAACTCAACGCCATGGTCGTGGCCCCTGATTACAGGCTGGCTCCTGAACATAGGCTTCCTTCTGCACTTGACGATGCTCAAGTCGCCCTCGTGTGGGTTCGCAGCCAGTCTCGCGGTGAGGGCACTGATGTGTGGTTCGAGTCCGGGGAAGTTGACTTTGACCGAGTTTACGTGGTGGGTGACTCGTCGGGCGGGAATATTGCCCACCACTTGGCTGTCCGGTTGGGAGTCGGTTCGCCCGGTTTGAGGCCGGTTAGGGTACGAGGTTATGTTCTGTTGGCGCCGTTTTTTGGTGGGGAGATCAGGACAAAGTCTGAGGAGGGTCCTGACGAGGCTCTGCTCAACTTGGACATTCTTGACAAGTAAGCACTACACGTTTTTTTTTTGTGTTCGTCTTTTGGAACAGATTATATACACTTTCATAAAAATAAAGATTAATACATTAACATCGACATGGATATACTTACATATATATATATATATGCATATTTGTTTGTTATCATGTGTATAATCTCATTTACCAACATAGCAGATAAAACTTTGGGACAACTTATATCGATTTAAAGAAATAGAATACGGATTTTTGACAAAAAAAAAACATAGCAGATAACTTACATATAGTTTATTATACTTAGTCACTGCTTTTAATTTGAATAGTAGATTAATTTCATATATTAAGAAACATTATAGATGATTTCGAGCATCTATCTTTCAACTTATACATTTTGCAAATATATATATATATATATGTCTTTGTCATTTACTTTATTGAAGTGATTAGCCTATTCCCACGAGGAAAGTGCCTCTTGGTAAATACCCTAAGGTACAAATATACGTTGCGTTGTCGCTTGATGTATCGCCATATGTTGCTTTCCGAAAGCTACGCAATTTTCTAATTAATTTCATTTTGATTACGAAATTACGTGCATGCCTGTCTCTTTGTGTGTGGATTCAAATATTCGACACAACATACGCACATACATACACATATATATATATATATGTATATATATATATATATATATATATTAATTTTTTTATATTTTAATGAAAAAAGTTATCGATATTTACTTCCAATACCCAAGGACCCATACAAGAAAGTATTTTAGTTTTTTTTAATCCTCTTTATATGGTTTGATCACCCAAACTAATTAAGATGCTTAATTATTGATAGGGTTATGCCGCTTTCCCTTTTCCCTACTATTTATTACCCCACTAATCATGAATAATTTTTTCATAATAATTCATTAAATATGCGTCATGCAATTAACTTAGCATGCCGCCAAAATTGCCTTTCCAAAAATATTAATTTAATCCCCCCAATATATATACACACACACACATAATATATATTCATATCATAAGGTCATTTTCATGTCCTGCCATCATATGAAGATTAGTGGTTGACCAAGTAATAATAGTAATAATAATCAGTCGACATGTCATGTTCATTTTCTAAATATATATGGAGATAGTGGCCGGTCCATTATCTTCGTCTCCAATCTCATATTTGAATATGATTCTCTGTCACTTTATTAGTCTAATCCCTTTTGCTTACACATACATGACTAGATTATGATAACTTAATACTTTTCTACAATGGCTAATATTAGAATCTTAATAAACTAATCATATATCAAAATACCAATATTAATTAGACCAAAATTGGTAATAATTTGGAGTTTGTTTTCTACAAAAACAGTTGTGCGTTAATTAATGGCTCCGAATTATATTACATATTAATGTGGTGGAACAATAGAACAATATAATTACGTAATAATAGAGTATGTAAATGCAGTTGTGGGATAGAATATTATAATCCAAAATATAAGGTAAGTAGTTTTTTTAATCCAAAATATATAATTACGTAATAATATATAGAGTATATAATAGCTTGAGAAATTATTCATTGTCTATCAAGCAGTCTACATATTTACTTGGCATTATATAAAAAATATCCTTATTTTGCTATTTTGAATTCAACAAATATTTTTCTCTAACTGTGACTATGTGATCCTTTTGACCCAAAATATAGTATAGTCACATTTTGATCTTATTGACTATAACGTTAAATTTATCGTGATCACATTAATTTATTATATTTATACCTTATATATCTTACTAATCATTTGATTAAAATATCATAAATTTAACATTGTGAGTAATAAGATCAATATATGACCACGCTATATTTCGGATTATGTGGATCACATGGTTACAGTTAAAAAAGAGTATGTGTTGAAATCAAAATAACAAAGAAATGGTATTTTTGATAATGTCTCTATTTACTTTCTTTTAATGATAATTCCATTTATATTAGATACTACAAAGTGTTTTTAAAATGCTTTGAATGATTTAACACAAGTTGCAAATAGATTTTATCCAATAAGTTGCATCAGTTTAATTTAGTGCTATATAATTATTTGTATTTTGTCATATATGCAATCACTATTTCTGACATCACACACACAGTCTACGTATGTGCCTACGTGGAGGCATAAGGGTCATACATCATACACACACACACATATATATATATATATCCTCGTCATGGCATATGATTTTCTTTTACCTTTAAATTATAACAATGAACGTGATCTGCTCAATTCATGACCATTCGCATAAAGTGGCTAATGTCCACTAGAAACATATGCATCCCTATATATATATATATATATGTATAATTAAGGAGTAGTTATCCTAATATAATTAAAATTAGTATTAATTTTTTGAAGTAATTTATATAAATTAATGAAAATTAATATTAATTTAACGAATATATATATTACCTAGTTCAACGGTTTTATGGAGTTCAAAACCCGACTAATCACATAGTTTTGGAAATTCCATATAAAATGCAAATGATTAATCTTATTTTTACATATATAGGGATATGGATATAGATATACGCGCATGGAAATTCATATATAGTCATGTAACTATCCATATATATAAGATAAAACCATTTATCCAAAAACAATCCATACATAAGATGTATTTTTGTCTTAATGTTGAAAGGTTTTGGAGGTTGTCATTGCCAAAAGGAGCAACAAGGGACCACCCAATAGCGAATCCCTTAGGACCGACGAGCCCGAGGCTCGAGCCATGGAGTCTAGACCCGATCTTGGTCATCGTCGGCGGCTCGGAACTTCTCAGGGACAGGGCCAGTGATTATGCGGACAAGTTGAAGAAGATGAAGAAGAAGATCCATTACTTGGAGTTCAAAGACGAGGAGCACGGTTTCTTCACAAATGATCCGAATTCAGATGTTTCCGAACAAGTTCTTCGTGCCGTCGAGAGATTTATGATCGAGAATTCCACAGAATAAAACTCGTTTTTGAGTTTGTGATCTGTTTAGGGATTTGTAGGGTTTTTTCTTCTTTCATAGCATCAACCTTGATGGCAATATGAATAAGCAATTGAAATGGATTATGGAATGAATTTGTGTTGTTATATTCTATATATGGTCTTTTTACCACATAACTAAAGCTGTTTTTTTAATTTATTATTAAATTTGTTATGAGCTTTGGACAAGCAATTGAAATAATTATAGGTTTACTAGGATTGTTCGCTACACAATTTATTATTACGTACGTCGTGGTTTTATATTGTTACATAATGGTTTAGGAAATTAACTGTGTTGTAACTGATAATACATACATACATACATACATACATACATACATACATACATACATACATACATACATACATACATACATACATACATACATACATACATACATACATACATACATACATACATACATACATACATACATACATACATACATAGGTGGATTCGGTTGGAAGTGGATAATCTCTAACGTATTTTACAAAATGGATTGGGACACACCAACATGGTTGGAAACTGAAAATATTTAATGGTTACATTAAACTTAGGAGCAAGTCCAATATTAGCTACATAGCCCTAATTATAGGTTTATATAATTAAGAAAAAAAATATACTTTTCAAAATAAAAACGTTTTGTTATTGCTACATGGCCATGTTGATCTATATATTACAATAGAAAAACATATTTGGGAGTTTCATGGTTCTAGGTTTCAATATAAAACTCATTAAACATTTTTAAAACAAAAGTAACCAAAACAAAAACTTAAAACAAGAAAAATAAAATAAAATTCTCTTTTAAAAAATACTTTCTATAATAAAATCGATTTGGTAAAAAAAATAATAAAATCTAAACTAAACCAAAAACCGGAGATTGGATTGGACCCGACGGCCGATTCTATTCTACAACCAAATAATTTAATAAAATAAATAAATTAAAAATAAATCGAACAAAAAAAGTCCAACTATTCAACCATGGGCCGTGTTGAACGAGTCTTTTCAACGTTGACAGCCCAACAAAATATCTTCCAGGCCTTTTATTTGCTCCTTTGAATTACTTTTGGTCCAAAACTCAATAAATAAATAAATAAATCCGTTGAATTTAAAATGCCTTTGGAAGTTGAAACATTCCACAAAATCTCTACACTGTAAAAAGTGAGATTACAAATTTATTTATTTTTAAAAATTGGGATTATAATTATTTTGTGCTTATGCCCCTCACTTATGCATTAAGTAAACCAATTTATTAGATAAACTCCTTAACTAATATATATAGTCTAATAAACCATCTCCTTAATTATCTGATTATTATTTTCAATGTAGTTATTTTTTATATTACTTCTGAATATGAATTCTTCTGGAAATATATAAAACCTAATTATCCAGCATGATTACTAAAGAATTCAACCCTATTAACAATTTGGTACTAAAAACAAATAAATGTAGACAATATCTTAGGGACACCAAAAATAAAATACAAATTAAGAATCATAAAACATAAAATATCAAATGTCATATCAGTTAACACGAAATTAGATTCCGATCGCCTGAAATTTTAATTTTTTTTTAGAATTTCGAATCGTGATAATATATATATATATATATATATAGAATATTAATTAATGCCATAACTACAATTTTTACAAAACATAAACATGAAAGAGATGTCTAATTGGGTTTTTCATATTTCGTTCGTTGATTTAATTATACTCTACATAAAAATACTCATTGTAATTTTTTTGTTAAAATATATTAACATTAATTATTTTAATAATAAAGTAATCTATTTTAATTACCTGGATTTCCTGACCTGTACATTCCCCAGGTAAAGACACCTCAGCGGACGAAGATCTCAGCCGTTTGTTTCAACTACAAGCGCATCTCAACCGTCCATTGTTCCCTATCCCTTCCGATTTTACCAAAAATAACCTTCAGTCGCCATTGACACGAACCTCCATGAAAAGCCTTGGCGATTAATATAGCGACAAGAATAAGAAAAATAGAAAACAGATTACGAAAATTCAGAAGACCAGAGAGAAGACAACTTAGGGTTTCGCAAAAGAAATCTCTCGCTCTTTTTCGTTTCGTTGCCACGGTTTTTTTTTCCCTTGCTTCCCTCCGAACACGATTTTGTTTTTTTATTTTCTTTTTCTTTTTCTCTGCTTTTCCTTTTCGTTTTCCCGGAAAAAGCGAGGGGGGAGAGAGAGGGAGAGAGTTTCTGGTGGTGTGGATTTTGGTGTAATTTGTGGAACAGAGGAGGAGAAATTAGAGAAAAGCTGTTTTTCCTTTGAGAATTCCGACGTTGGCTTGAACTTCCTACCATTTCTGGATTTTCGAGGGTAAGACAGTTTTCGATTTCCGCTGATTCGTGCTCGAATTTGTTCTTCGTATCCTGTGGGAATATTCCGCGTGGAAGAATTTTCTCGCGGAAGGCAGAGTCGTCGCATTGGTTTGAATGGATTATGTTGGAAAATTGAATTTCTAAGGAGCTAATTCCGAGAAAATTGTGTTTTTCCGCAGACCAGCTTCACCTGGATTCATTTCCCGGGAAAATTACTGCCCCGAAATCCAGCTTCGGCTTTCCGAGTTCCCCCAGTTTTCAGGCCTTCTTTTCCTCCGTTGAATAATCTATATCTCATTATTGACCTGGGGATTTTTTGTACGATTTGGTTGCTTGAGGAGCACAATTGGTATTACTGTAGGTTTGCGGTTTCGATCTCCGGATCCAGATTCCGGAGAAAGGTTTGGGGAATGAGGATACGTTTGGTTTGTAATATAGCTCTCGACGATTGGTGATATGACCTTGTGATACAATCTGGGATTGGGAATCGGATACAACAATATAACATATGGAGATTGGAACGGTTTCGTCTCCCGGGGATGTGATCAAGTGCTGTGATTGCGGTTGCAATTGTTCTCTGAACAATGGTTCATCAGGCTCCTGGATCCGTTCCGTGAAGCGAAAGTACGAGGAGTTGGAGAATGATAACCGATTCCATGTCCCGGGGCTGGACCTGGACTTGTTTTCGAATGCCAAAGTCCAGATCGAGAATGAGTGCGAATTGTTACGGGAGACTGTTACCAGTCAA
Organism: Tarenaya hassleriana; assembly: GCF_000463585.1. Taxonomy (NCBI): domain Eukaryota; kingdom Viridiplantae; phylum Streptophyta; class Magnoliopsida; order Brassicales; family Cleomaceae; genus Tarenaya; species Tarenaya hassleriana. The sequence continues at coordinate 3,236,420 of NW_010968505.1, read as the reverse complement.
CAACAAGCAATTCAGGATTTGTATGCTGAACTCGAGGAAGAGAGAAATGCTTCATCGACAGCTGCTAATGAGGCGATGTCGATGATACTGAGGTTGCAGAGGGAAAAGGCTGAAATCCAAATGGAAGCTAGGCAGTTTAAACGTTTCGCCGAAGAGAAAATGGAACACGACCAACAAGAGCTTTTGAATTTGGAAGAATCGGACTATAAAAAGGATCAGACGATTCAGGCTCTGCAATGTGAGGTCCAAGCATACAGGCATAGAATGATGAGTTTCGGGCTAACGGAGGCAGAGGCTGATGGTGAGAAGAGCTTATTCAGCCGTAACCCGAGTATGATTGATATTGATGCCCAATATGACCTCCCCACATATGACTATCCTCCTCTAAAGTGCAATTTGAACGAGAACCCGGGTCCTTTGGATTCTGATATTGATGTTGCAGATGTAGAGCACTACCCAATTGCCGATTCTCCTCAGGGACGAGAACATCTGAAGAGTTTGGAGCGTAGGATCAGCCAGATGGAGAGAAATCCTAGCTTTACCCAGTTAAACGGTGATTCCTCGGGAAGCAGGAATGTTTTGGAGAAAGTGGTGGTCGGTCACACTCCTAGGCGTTTAAGACATTTCAGGAGAATTTCAGCTGATAGTTCGAGTTCACCCCTGGGAACTACAAGGGAACTAAGGCCAGAATTTCTCATCGATTCTCCGAGGTCTAACAATGGCAGCTTCAAGAAAGTGCAGGGCGTCTCATACACGGAAGATAACACTGTTGCAAAGAATAAAGATGACTCATCTGAAATAGGAGATGACATGAGTGATAGAGTTTACACCATTGATTCTGTCCATAATGGTGTCGATATGAATTCTCCCAGGGTACAGTTCAATCAGCCTGATCTGGGTGATCCCGATATCAAGAAGCTCTACACGAGGCTTCAAGCACTCGAGGCCGACAGGGAATCCATGAGGCAGGCGATTATGTCTATGAGGACCGAGAAAGCCCAATTAGTACTTTTGAAAGAAATAGCTCAACATCTATCGAAGGAAGTTGCCCCGGAACGGAGATTGCCCGTGAGGAAACCTTCCGTTGTTGGAGTTTTCTCTTTTATGTCTATCTTCAAAGTAAATTTTCCTTCTTATTTCACTTCCCTGAATGTGTTATTATATTGCTAAAGCAACTTGAACTAGTTTTAATGCATTAGTGCAAACCTTAATTGCGCTTTTTCGATCTTTCTTTGCAGTGGATCACGTCTTTCGTTTTCTGGAGAAAGAAGGCTCGCCGAAGCAAGTAAGTTGATTACACACACTATCAAACTCTGATTAGTTTATGCTTATGCTTGGCTTCCAGCTTTGTAGTACTTTGAAAAACATAAAAACTATCAGGAGATACATTCGAACTTTGATCACACACTCATGCACCAGAAAGTTTTTCTAGGGTTTCTGAAACGTGGATCAAATCGTCCTCAGAATTAAGAAAATCGACTTTCAGCGATACGGGTCCTTAGGGTCGTGACTGTTGTGTGAACTAATCGCATCTGTTTGCTGTTTCCGGGCTAATTCCCAGGCGCTGTGATTGTGAAAATGCAGATACATGTATGGGATGTCGACGAACAACATGGGATTGCTAATGCTATTAGACAAAGGCCCTCGAACAAGACAGTGGAGATGTCTCACGAGTACACAGGTTTGAAAACCGAGCTCGGAACACAGGATGTGAATACTGTGGTGAATGGTTTTATGAAGTCGTTTTCTCGGGTGAATTCTCGCTCTTCGATCTTCCATTTCCTCGTGGTTGCGGAGATTTGTTTGTAATGTGCAGTGCTTCTTCTTCTTCTCCTTCGTATTCTTCTCTTCTCCTTCTATTGTGCAATCTTCATTTGTTGTGTTTCCCTCAATAGAAACGGTTTGAATGCATTTCTTTCTTGTGGGGTTTGATGATATATAAGCCTTGAGAGGAGGAGAGAACTGGAGCTATGCTACCTTTGTATAGTTCCCTCAAAAGTCAAAGTCAAAGTCAAAGGCACGAATTTGATTATAAGATGTGTATAATTTGTCTTTTTTTTTTTAATTCATATTCTTTGATTTGATTTTTATTCTTATTTTTGGTGGGAAAACTATGGGCCTTTTGATTATTACCAATCTACAGTTTAGCTTCTCGACGACAGTATATTTTTTGTTTGTTTGATCTCTGTAATTCTTGTCCGTTGTGTTCAAACACACATATCTTGAATTTAATATCTATGGGTTTTGCTTATGATTGATGCGAGTAAAATTATGAAATTTGTCAAAAGGTTTGTGGTATATTTCAATCTATATTTAAATGGATTATATTTTGAGATTTGAAGATGAGGTTCCGCGTTTGGGCTTATCATGTTATGTTATAAGATATGCTTCAAGACGTGTAAACATGATAGTATTATATACAAATGTATAAACAACTATTTGTGATTAACTTCATTATGATAGTGAGATTTGTATCATATAATAACCAGCTACATACGATTTATTTAATTAAACATTCAATTATTTTTATATTTATTTGGACTCTTAATTTTAAATATAATTTCCCTTAATTTTTAAATCATACTTAAGAATATAACTACACATTATTTGATTTGGAATCAAAATGTCAAATAAATAAAAATAAAACATTTGAGGGTAACGAAAAAAAAAAAAACGAGCCGCTACTGCCGAACCCTAACCACCGCCTCCTGAAACCCAAAACCCCTTCGCTTCGGCGATCTTCTTTTCGCGGCCTCTGTGCCATCAATAATGCCAAGCTGCAGGAATCTAATGCAAAATTTGAAGCGCATTAAGCGGAAGAAATCCAAATCCAAACCCAGAACTTCTTCTTCGTCCTCGAAGAAGCAGAAACTCGTTCCAGGTGAACCCGAGTTTCCGTACACAGAGAATGCGATAGCCGAAGAACTAGACAGTGAAGAGAAGGAAGAAGACGAAGGCTTTAACCTAAAAAATTCAACTCCTTCACGCGACCATGGAGTTCAACCTCTTGGAAACCTGTATTTCAACCCGGGTTCAGTGAACGCGAGGAACTCCGGATTAGGTAATCTCCAGATTCTGTCCGATGAGCTGGTTTTGGATATTCTAGGGCTTTTGGATGCGACCCATTTGGGTGTTTTGGCTAATGTGAGTAAATCGTTCTATATTTTTGCCAATCACGAGCCGCTGTGGAGGAATCTAGTGTTAGATGAGCTAAAAGGCGAGTTCTTGTTTGGTGGGTCGTGGAAATCTACTTATGTAGCTACTCGTTACCCAGAATTCAAGTTCGAGGGTGCTATTGATTCATGTTTAAAGGTCAGAGACTTCTACTCTGATTATCTGTTTCAGAGCTGGTTGTGTGCTAATCTCGAAATGAAACCGGAGTGGCTCGAAAGAGATAATATAACCCGTGTAAGAGGCATTTCCGTCGAAGAATTTATCGAGAAATTCGAGGAACCAAATAAGCCAGTTTTGTTGGAAGGTTGTTTGGATGATTGGCCTGCAATGAGGAAATGGTCGAGAGATTATTTGACTAAGGTGGCTGGGGATGTTGCTTTTGCTGTTGGCCCTGTGGAAATGAAGCTCGAGGACTATTTTAGGTATTCGGATAGAGTAAGGGAAGAGAGGCCATTGTACTTGTTTGATCCTAGGTTTGCAGAGAAAGTCCCTACATTGGGTTTGGAGTTTGATGTTCCTAAATACTTCAGAGAGGATTTGTTTAACGTTCTTGGCAAAGATCGACCCGATTATAGATGGATCATAATAGGGCCATCTGGGTCAGGATCATCTTTCCACATCGATCCTAATTCAACATCGGCTTGGAACGCTGTGATCACAGGGTCTAAGAAATGGATTTTGTTCCCACCGGATGTTGTTCCTCCAGGCGTCCATCCAAGTCCAGATGGAGCAGAGGTGGCTTGCCCTGTTTCCATAATCGAATGGTTCATGAACTTTTATGGTGCTACAAAGAATTGGAAGAAGAAACCTATCGAGTGCATTTGCAAAGCCGGGGAAGTGATTTTCGTACCTAACGGGTGGTGGCATCTGGTCATTAACTTGGAGGAATCGATTGCCATTACGCAGAATTATGTCAGCAGGTAAAGACGCCTCCTTTAGGCCCTTTACTACTGTCTCTTTAGCAAGGAATATGCACACAGTTTGAACTCAATCTTCAGATTACGTGTTCCATATCTAGAATTTGGAACTACACATGCATTTGCAGCTCTTGTCTAGTATACTATTAGGTAGCAGCAGCTAGGCACATTTATAAACCCGATATCGCTCTTTCCATCTTGAAAACGTGACCTTTTACTGCCATTTTTCGAGCAGTTCTGACATGTAACTATGTTTAAGGGAACCGCAGGAGGAATTTGTTGAACGTGCTGGATTTTCTGAAGAAGCCAAATGCGAAAGAGCTCGTTTCCGGAACAAGAGACAGAGTGAATTTGCACGATAAGTTCGGGAATGCCATTGAAACAGCCTTTCCTGGAACTATCCAGGAGTTAGAGAAGAAGGCTGAAGATAAAAGAGCCAGAGAAGGAAAAGTTTCCTTCTGGGACTCTGTAACAGACTCAAAGGCTGGTGCTTTCAAGCTCTCTTTCTGAATGACAAAAGCTCGCTTCTGATTCAGGGCATTGAGTTATTAGAACGGGTAAGTTCAGAGCCATATGTATTCATTCATTCAATGGAGGAAAGCTTCAGGATCTTGACATTCTTCTTCGCCCTCTATTACTGAATTTACTTGTCGAAATGGATATTCAACCCTTTGTATTTGAAATATTTACAATATTGTTTTAACATATGTAATACAGTTAAAATATAGTTTTTTTTTTTACTAAAGATTGAACCTTTTTAAAAAATTTCGAGTGAATTGAGACATGAGAGATATCATAGAAGAGAAATATTTACATACATGCATGCACGCTCTACACTTCCAGTGTAAATATAATGTAACATATATCTATCCGTACACAATATAGTATGAACAAGTACATATGTGTTTGTATGGATATAGCATATATGTGTGTGGAAGATCTGGAAGTCCACGTGGAGGGTCCAGAAGCGAGAAGAAGTCCACGTGGCAAAGACAAAAGTGGGAAAGACGAGTCAGAACCACCAATACTGTGGACGTTCGTGATATCAACCCTTATATTATTAATCAAAAAAGCTACTTAATTAATTTGAATTAATTAAACAATTAATGCACTTTGTATTTTTTCAAAGGAATATATAAAATGTGAAAGTTCGGACAGCTTGAAGATGGGACCAGACAGGAAGAGAGTGATGGTGTAGTGGAGAAGAGGTTCTTCGTAGTCACGTCTCTGTCACGTGTCTTCCTCTTCCTTTAGGACGGCACCGCCCCCTTTTCCCTCCTTTTCTTTTAGATACACACGTTGATATTATATATATCTACGTATATATGTGCACGTACATATATATATTTCACCATTGTTCTTGGGAATTATCGACACCAATTGTGCATTTTTTTAATCATTTTAGTAGATTTTTCATATAAAAATTCGACGTATAAACAGATCCAAAAAAATCAGTCGTATTGAAAGCGTTTTTCTAACGCGAACCTCTGCGTTCGGGACAATTGGATGTTGGGTATATCATCGTGTGCTTTTCTTTCGGCGTTTGCTAGCAAAACGCAAACGCAAACGCAAACGCAAATCACGGAATGAGAGATGCAGAATGCAATTGGACTTTGGTTACAGACAAAATGTGTAAACTGTAAAGTACGTAGCGGTCGAAGGCGTTATCCTTTTAGGAAGAAGAAGACAAAGCGTTGGGGCTGCATTTCCATTTTACACTGTTGCGATTTATGACTTCCCTGACAAATTACTATCTCACAAAAGTCCACTACTTGCGCCCTAATTTGCCCTTGTCCTCACGTGTATATACATGCATACCTTATGTATACACATATACATACATATATACACGATGCATGTATGTGTATATGTTCAATGCATCAATGTATGTATATATGTTAAAGATCAAAAAGAGAAGGTGTATATCCATAAATCCCATCCTTATTCGCACTTTTTTTTTTCGTTTTATGATTTTTTTTCCAATTAATTTAATTGTCGTCTAATAGTTCATTTTAAATCTATAATTTACGGCTATTAATTAGGGTTCGAACCATCGTATAATATTAGGAAATAATAAACTATTAGCCATAGTTCTATAATGGAGTATTCAAATTTTTAAATTTTAGTTATATGGGCACATTTTTATTTCTACACAACATTTTTTATTTATTTATTTTTGGTCAGTAACATTAATGCGTATATAGAACATTTACATACACTGACAAGACCCGAGCAAAACCCTAAGAATGTAATATAGCATGAATATAGAAGATTCTATTAAAAAACAAATCTTAAAAGTGGAATCAGAACAAGTGATTGCTGAGATTTACTGTTATAACATCTGAACCGTTGAATTCATTTTAATGTAATTATTTTTTTTAAAGAATTCTTATTTTGTTAACATCAATAGTGAATTCGGCATGGAATCCATTGGACTTAGTTTTCTTATTAATTAGGATATGATGTATACGAATGTTTCATTTTTTTTTGGGTAATCAGATATTATATTATGAGAGGAGGCGCAAATTAATTATGGGGTCGGAAACAAGTCATGCGATTAGAATTTATATTCTCATTCCCAACTTGAGATTCGAATTCAGATCGGAATATATAGTTTGCGTAGTCGTTTCATCGGTTGAGTTACCCAAATTGGATTCACATTACGTTTAGTATTCGTTTTGGTTAAATATTCTAATGATATGAAACTTTTATATGTGTATATATACATATGCCCGTGTAATGAATATAAAATTTAAGAGAAATTATTTCGCAAGTCTTATCAATTCTATCTACCGATTGGCTGCAAATCAAATCCAAATAATTCCTTGTGAGAATACTTGTCGTACTTTAACACAATAAAAGGAAGAAGCAAACACAATCAACGAGAAAAACAAAGGGACAAGAGAACGGTGTCGATGAGAACGACGAGAGAGATGACGAATACAAACAATTGTACCATCCCGACACTAATAGACCAACAAAGTGTATACACATAATGCAAGAAAATAAAATTCAAAATAAAATAAAATAATTTTAAATTACAATAAAAATATATAAGAAGGAAACTTTTATTTCTTTTTGGAGCAAAGAAGAAAGCTCCAAAAATCACTTTTACGGAATGCCCTCTCTCGTGGGTAATGTGAAGATATTGAACCAAAGCCTCACGATTTTTTTTTTTTGGTACAAAACAAAAAACAAAAAGACAAGTCCTTTTTTTTTTAATCTTCTGTTGCTGTCTGTCTTCAGGGCTAATCTTATAACCTAATACGGCTACTGCCCCAATTTAATGTTAAAAGTTCGTATTCTATTGTTAAATTGACGTCTCTTGATGGAAACATCGCCTTTTTTTGTGAGGCAATTTTGAATTAAAAAAAAAAACTTGTAAGGTTGTGTATATTATATCGTCAAGTGGTTCGAACACTTGTGGAGTTAATAACTTGAAATAACAGTTTCAAAAAATATTATAAAAGGCAACATGAAAATAACTAAATTTAGAATTATTTCCTATAATAAAAATTTGATTTACGATTAGTTATACATGATTAATTTGAGTATAAAAATCAATATTCCCGTTTTTAAAAAATGAACTATAATAGTAAAAATGAAGCCCAAATATAAGAATAGAGAATTTTAAATCTAATATTTTACTTAAATTTTACAATTTATATTATTTATTGTTCGCTTTAAGAATGATAAAAAAAATGTTTAATATTTTTCTGTAGAAAGAGTGCGGTAAAAATATTTGTTTCTACAGAAATTTTAATCACCCTAATTGTGGTGGTGGCGCATGTTGTTTATTTATTATTTATTTTTATATATGAATTTAATGTTGAAAAAAAACTTGACCCTCGGATATTATCATGATTCATGATGCACGCTTAGTGTATTAGTCAATTATCTTAGTCAATTATAATGTATGATAATTGAATAATGCATATATATATGTATGTATATATATAAGTACGAAATAGCGATGACTCAGATCGTGTTAAGACAGAAGTCGACTCGTCGACTGACACAAAAACACATCGGACGAATTTCCGTGTACCGAGAAATATACGGATTACGGATGTCCGAACACGTGTACGGTCGAGATGAAAGGACACTCGCAAGTGTGATTGAAATACTTCTAGCTGGAAACAAACATTGGGTTCGTAAAACCATCGCTATTACGACAATCTCCATGTTATAATCATCTTGCTCTACCAAATGTTTTTTATTTTAAAAAAAAAAACAGTTAATAATAATAAATGTAAAATTTTAAAATACGAAACGCGTGGCGTTTTCGTTTTTCTCTCGTGGGGTGGAGGGTACTTTCGGAATTACGAAACTTGGACCGTCATAGATGCAACTATATATGTAAGGAAGCCCGTGATGAAGCAACTTGAAGGGGGTATACTTTATTTTCCTTTTCCTCGTCTTCTCGTCCACAAAAGAGCCTTCAAAAGGTATGCGTAATCTATTCCAACATATCATGCATAAATTATAACTCATATATTAATATATACATCACACATACATAAATATATGTGTATGATTTCATGTATTATTTTTATCATATGATGATAATATTGCATATGATTTTGATAAAATAACATGTATCATCAATATGGTATCAGAATTTAGAATTTAGGACTGAATGTCAAGTGAGAAGCCACCGTTGGGATCGGGCTTAGCCCGGACGAGGTCCGAGCAACTCCTAGAGTCACTGGCCGCGGCCTTCAAGTCATCGTCCCATGGCTCAATGGACGCGAACGGATTGACCACGGCCGCGCCCCCAGGAGGGACCTTGTCGAGGAAGTCGAGCCGGAGGCTGATGATGGGAACCGCTGCATCGTCGCCGAGTGGAGGGTAAAAAATATAAACATATATAACCACATCTTAACATTAAATTATAATATTATCTTAATTTTCGCCGATATTCTATATATATACATATAGGAGTAGTATAAAGAAGGGGAGGAGCGGGCAGTTGAAGATGGAAGTGGACGAGGTGAGCAGTGGAGCAGCACTGAGCCGAGCCTCGAGCGCTTCGCTCGGGCTATCGTTCTCGTTCACCGGATTCTCCATGCCGCCGGAGGAGATCTCCGACTCCAAACCCTTCAGCGACGACGACGACGAGATGATTCGTAAGTCATATTCTTTTTTTGTGTTTTTCGGTAGTGTCGGATAAAGGGCGTTTTTGTAGTTTTGAGCAGATGAAAGGGTGTTTTGGTCATTTAATGTTCGGATAATGATATAACGATGGTTTGTAAAAAAAATGATTGGTGTGTGTTGCTTTTGCATGAGAGGAGATACGAGCCGGAGAAATTAAAGATATACCATAGTATTATGTGTAATAGTGATATATAGGCAGCTTCAAATTTAGACACATGATTAAAACTAGATTAACGGGTTATGTTTTTTTTCTTTAGGTTGCAATTTTAAAATAAGGAATATAAATTAATTAATAAAAAAATTACCTCTCAAAAAATATAATATATGAATTAGAAATTAATTCGTCATTATGCTTCTCCACTTACCCTAGGATCAATTGGGCCATAATTCCCATAGGAAAATCAATTCGGAAATTATTTTGGTTATAATATACAACTCCACTCATCGCGATTATCAAAGTCTCACAACTCATTTATACATATTCATATTATATTACCATTTATTTATTTATCAGTCTTTAGGAATTGAAAAACAAATTATTACCTAATTGCATTGGATCTTTAGTTTTAGGAGTTTGACAAAGTAGAAACTCATACACAAAGTTTTATATAATATATATAGTCTATTAAAAATATTTTAGCTAGGATTTAGCTTGTAGATCGCATTTCATGAAAAATGCTAGTTATCATTTTTTTAAGAATTGTGATTAGTAATTTTCTGTTTTATTTTTTAAAATATATTATGTTTTTAAGATGTTAGAATAAGAAAGTCATAAAATAAATTGGCGTCAATATATATATGGAAACGTGGGGGGTTTACGTATTTGATCCCTCTAGTTACCTGATGCCTTTTATAAAAAAATGTTTTTCTATATTGATAACTACAATATAAAAATACAATGGAATATTCTAAATATAATATTGGGATAAATTGATAATATTTCTTTCGTAGTTGTCAAACAGTCAAATAAAAGTCAATATAATTTGACAAAACCGGGCCCCACACATTCAGCGTACAACAACATATAAAAACTGATATTGATGGACATAAAATATACATACGTTCTTGTGTGCATGCAGCTGAAGACGATGGAGGAGGAAACAAGCAACCCAGGTTTCAAGCAGAACCAACATTGCCTATCTACCTCAAGGTACACACCAGACAACGCAGACAAAACATAAACTAAGATTCATGTCTCCTCATGTGCGTGATCCACTGGTTTTCACTCCTTCCCCCGAAACCCGCCGATATCCCTTAACGGGTTTTCTGAGTGTAATCTTATGAGATCTTTAATTATGGGTGCAGGGACTAAGTGTTTGTTAAGTGATTTGTTTCAGTTCACCGATGTCGCATACAAAGTGGTGATTAAAGGGATTACTTCCTCGGAAGAGAAGGAGATATTGAACGGAATAAGTGGGAATGTCGATCCTGGTGAAGTTCTTGCTCTCATGGGGCCTTCGGGTAGCGGCAAAACAACGCTTCTGAGTCTTCTCAGTGGCCGGCTTCCTCAGCCTTCCGTCGGAGGATCAGTTACTTACAATGACAAGCCTTATTCCAAGTTCTTGAAAAGCAAGTCAGTGAGCGAAAACCGAGCGAGCAGTTATACAATGAGTTCTCTTCGAAAGCGTTTGGAAATTAACGTTTTTCGGGCTCTCGCAGGATAGGGTTTGTGACACAAGACGATGTTCTTTTCCCCCACCTCACCGTGAAAGAGACTCTAACTTACCAGCTCGTCTTCGCCTGTCCAAGTCTCTAACGAGGGAGCAGAAGGAGAAACGAGCTCTTGACGTTATTCAAGAATTGGGTTTGGAGAGGTATAACACAGTTTTCTGGCATTTCAGAAGCATAACATCCTGACCCTAAAGATGAATGTGGATGCAGATGCCAAGACACAATGATCGGCGGTTCATTCGTGCGTGGAGTTTCGGGTGGAGAGAGGAAGAGAGTCTCGATAGGAAACGAGATCATCATCAACCCTTCATTGTTATTTCTTGACGAACCCACATCGGGTTTGGATTCAACCACTGCTCTAAGAATCATTCAGATGTTACATGACATAGCAGAGGTTTGTCTTGAAGCATATACATACATCTCTTGATATGGTTCTGATGTCTGAAATCAAGATTTTGAGTTGCTAACTCGAAGAATCGTTGAACTATTTGAGCAGGCGGGTAAAACTGTGATCACGACGATACATCAACCATCGAGCAGACTCTTCCACAGATTCGATAAACTGATTCTACTAGGAAGAGGAAGCTTGCTCTACTTCGGGAAAGCAACTGAAGTTATGGTGTATTTCTCTTCCATTGGGTGCTCACCCCTTATTTCCATGAACCCTGCAGAGTTCTTGCTCGACCTTGCAAACGGGAATATCAACGATATCTCGGTACCTTCCGAGTTAGAGGATAGAGTTCAGGTGGGAAATTCAGGCAGAGACATCCAGAACAGCAAGCCATCTCCTGCACTTGTTCACGAGGTACGAAAACTAACCATTTTTCTTTCGGAAACATGGTTTGAAAGCGGAAAAAACCGGTTCTGATACGAGGAAATATGACAGTATCTTGTCGAGGCCTACGAGACACGGGTCACAGAACAGGAGAAGAAGAAGCTCACGGAACCTGTTCAACTCGACGAAGAACTGAAGGCCAAGATAGCGTGTCCTAAGCGAACATTTTCAATAATTTTTAGCTAATATGATAATATATATATATATATATATATATAAGTGTAGATCTTTACAAAAAAATACTTTACCAAAAAAAGCATAGAGGTATGAACATGTACATGGAGAGCGTCGACACGATTATTTCAGTTGGTTGAGAATCACACAAGTGATCTCCACAGCTGTAATCTTAGGCCTTCTCTGGTGGCAATCTGATAGCAGAACCCCTAGAGGATTGCAGGATCAGGTAAATTATTCATGATACAACATTTATATACATGGACCCTCGAAATGTGAATTAGAGTAACGAAATTTTACGGGAGAATGTTAACGTTTTTCGGGTTCTGCAGGCGGGTTTGCTGTTCTTCATCGCGGTATTTTGGGGATTCTTTCCTGTATTCACGGCTATATTTACTTTCCCTCAAGAACGAGCGATGCTGAGCAAGGAGAGAGCGGCCGATATGTACAGATTGAGCGCGTATTTTCTGGCGAGAACCACGAGCGATCTTCCTCTTGATATGATACTTCCCGTGCTCTTCCTCCTCGTGGTTTACTTCATGGCAGGTCTAAGGCTAAGTCCCGGTCCGTTCTTCTTCAGCATGCTCACTGTTTTCCTCTGCATTATTGCCGCTCAGGTAACGTATTTTACACGTTTTTCGGTACTAAAAGCGTTACCCGGGAAGGAAAATCATACGCTGATATCGGGTTATTTTTTTTTGTTTGGCAGGGACTAGGATTAGCCATTGGAGCCACGCTTATGGACCTGAAGAAAGCTACAACTCTTGCTTCTGTAACTGTCATGACCTTCATGCTGGCCGGTGGATTCTTCGTCAAGGCAAGTTCCTTTTTTATCTCATCGATGCCTTCTTCTACACGTAAAAAACCCTAGAAAATGCCGGCGTACCCCATGGAAACGCAGTCAAGATCGAAACTTTATGAATCAAAACAAAACAACAAGATCTCTTCAATATTCGCTCCTTTGTCCCTGCAGAAAGTTCCGGTGTTCATCTCGTGGATTCGTTACATCTCCTTCAATTACCACACCTACAAGCTTCTTCTCAAAGTACAGTATCAGGACCTCGCCGGATCCATCAATGGCGTCAGAATCGACAACGGAATAACAGAAGTCGCTGCACTTGTCGCGATGATCTTTGGGTATCGGTTTCTTGCTTACGTCTCGCTTCGGCGGATGAAGATCAGAGCATGACCCTTTGACAGAAAAAACATGGCACGAAACAGGATCAAGTGACGGTACCTAGACAGCGATGAGTCTCTGGCTTTCGTCAAGATTCAAGATCGGTTCCAAGAACTTGTCGTGGCCCACCATCGGTTATGTGGGTGTCGATGAATTGATGATCATTGATTTTCGTATGGTTGAGCAAATAACCACAGAATCAAAGAGGCTGTTTATCAGCAAAATCTTTTTGATTTTTATTGTTCTTTCTTCATCTGTCGGCTTCGTGCAGAGAGAGAGGAAGAGAGTGAAAGCGTGTTGAATTTGTGATGGTTGATTGCTTTGATTAGAGGATAATATTTGATATTTTAGCATAATTAAGTATTTGAAAACTTGATAATGTTTTTTTTCTTCTTAATTTCATGATTTTCGGATCTATGAAAACTAATAAATGGAATGATTATATCGGAAATTATGGATATTCGAGTTTACTTATTTACATATTTTTCATTTGGTGTAAATTTATTACTAGAAATAATATTTTTATAAAAGGGTTAATCCCACAAAAAAACCCCAAACTTATTAAAATATTCCATATAAAACGCTCAACTTGCACTCTCTACAAAAAACCCTGAATTTAGTAAAAACTTCCACAAAATTACAAACTTACAATTTTCTTCCATATAAAATCTTTGACTTGTTTGACCAAAAATTTTGCTGACATGGCGCTGACTGAGTTGACACGTCAGCGCCACATCATCATTTTAAACATTTAAATATAAATTTCTAATTTTTGGTCAAATATATATACATATATATTTGTATATATATTAAGTTTGTAATTTAAAATTTTAAATATAAAAATATATATATATATATTACCTATATACAAACATACATATATATTTTTTTATCAAATATATATATATATATATATTAATTTTGTATTTTAAAATTTTAAATATACAAATATATATACATGTACCTATATACATACAGATATACATTTTTTTATCAAATATCTATACATATATATATATATATATTTGTATATATATTAAGTTTGTAATTTAAAATTTTAAATATACAAATATTTTAATCAAATATATATATATATATATATATATTTGTACATATATATTTTTATTAAATATTTTAATTTTTAAAATGATGACATAACGTTGACGTGACAATTTAGTCAGCGCCATGTCAGCAATACATTATACCACATCAGCAAAAATTTTGGTAAAATAAGTCAAATGTTTTATATGGAAGAAAATTGTAAGTTTATAATTTTTGTGAAAGTTTTTATCAAATTTAGAATTTTTTGTGGGAGATTGCAAGTTCAGTGTTTTATATAGAATATTTTAACAAGTTTGGGGTTTTTTGTGGGATTAATATAAAAGTTAAAGATATATACTATTTATTTAAAGAATAATATTAATGATAACAAAAATGTATCCTATGACATTTTCTATAGAACCAATTTACATATAAATAAATAAATAAAACTCTATCAACTTTATAAATTTTAGAGATTAAATTAAAGTGCTTTAATACTTATGTAAATTTCTACTATTTATTTTCAATCTTAACTTTTTCTAAATACATTTTAATGCTCCAACTTTTCCATCAAAGATACAGAAACAGCAATTAGGTACTTAATCACGTCAAAGATTATGGGCCCCATTAGATAGAAAGATTTGTACACCAAACTCATAATCATAAAATTAAAATTGAATTAAAGTGGGTAGGTCCTTTTCGTCAACACTCAACACCTGTCCTTTTCTTTCTACTTTTTATATTATTAAAACATTAGTAGAAAATCTTTTGATAATCATTTTAACACAAAAATATTAATGATATTGATACAGTCACACTCGTTTTTTTCCCTTGTATGTGTTTTTGTATATTTAAATTAAATTTAATCAAATATTTAATTTTTTAAATTTAAATTAAGGGTTAATTCCAAGAAAATATCCCAAATTGGAATATTTTTCTATAATAATATCTAAATTTAATATTTAGCTAATTAATATCTTAATTTGCAAATATTTTTCAAATTGATACCCAATAAATGACGAGGTTAATTTTTCGTCTCGTGTGCTACGTCATCGGACATGTAGATACCACGTAGATGTCACATCAAATTGTGTTAATTTCAAAAAATACTCCAATTTTTGATTTTTTTTAAATATATATCTAAATTATAAATTTAACATAAATATATCCCAATTTGTAATGTTTTTCTAAATTTATACCTAAATTTATAAATATTTTTTTCAAATTGATACCCACATTTGTAAACATTTCTCAAGTCCGACCCGACTCGAGCCCGCACTTGGCCCAGAGGTTTTGGATTCGGGCTACCCGATTTTTTTCGGATCTATATTACCAAGTCCAAAGCCTGTCCCTATAGATTTCGGACTCAGATCGGATCGGGTCAACCAGTATAATTTTGCTTTAAAAAATCGTAAAAAAATACATTTACAAAGCAAAATTATATGGGCCGGTGTGGCCTAAACCGGCCCGATCCGAGTCCGAGATCTATAGAAACGGATTTCGAGTTTGATAATATAGATCCGAAAAAATCGGATCGACCTGAACCCGAACCCAAAACCTTCGAACCGAGTGCGGACTCGAGTCGGATCGGACACGGAAGACGTTTACAATTGTGAGTATCAATTTAGAAAACTATTTATAAATTTAAGTATAAATTTGAAAAAACGTGGCAAATTGAGGTATTTTTATGTTAAATTTATAATCTAGGTGTATATTTAAAAAAAAAGTCAAGAATTGAGTATTTTTTGGAATTAACATAATAATCTAACGTGACATCGACACGTGTCCGATGATGTGACACACAAGATGAAAAGTTAACTTTGTCATCCATTGAGTATCAATTTAAAAAATATTTGTAAATTGGAGTATTAATTAGCTAAATTTTAAATTTGGTTATTATTATTATGGAAAAATATCTCAATTTGGGGTATTTTTCTAGAATTAATTTAAATTTAAACAAAAAACAAAAATATTAAATAAAAATCAAATTGATATACCATGAAGTTCTGAAAATATTACACAACTTTTATTTTAAAATAAAAAAGTTCGGATTATACCAAATAGAATTTCGGGTGACGATCTTTTTTTATAAAATTGACAAGTTTTAAAAAGTGAGATTAAATTGATGAGTTATTGATAGAGACGATGAAGAGGACTTCCTAGTAGAATTCATGCCGTGTCCCCTTTCTTTATTTTTTTAATAAAATAATAATTTTTACCTAAATTATCAATTTCAAAATTGCATATATACTACGGTTCGATTTGTTTTCCAACAATTTGCTGTTAAATAGTAGGTTCTTTATTTAAAAAAAAATATGTTAGATTAATCAAGTTAAATTATAGAAAATTTTCTATTGGTCATATGAGTTTATATTTTCGATTTTGGTTACGTTATTTTTATTATATATTATTTAGTTTTAACTAAATATATAATACGCAAGTGAATATCAATTTTTTTAATGATACACTTCATATTATTTTTAAGATTTTGGATGACAAGATAATTCCTCTTCCTCTTATGTTTAACGTTTTGTCTGAAGATATCGAAGCACAACAATACAAGTAGACAGAATCACAATTTATAATATATATATAGGCCGTCTCAAACAATTTCGGGACCGGTACGATATAATTTATAATATTAAATTATAAATTATAAATTTTTTAATTTAACTATAAATAACTAAAACAAAAAGTAACTAACAAATCTATAAATTTATAACTTTAATTCAGGACATCAAATTTCAAATTATATATAAAGAGAAAACGATTTTAAAAAATCAAATTAAAAAGATTATGATAAAAAAATTTAATTTTATTTTTAAAATATAAAAAATTAAAATATTAAAATGGTAATAATGCTAATCACTAGAACTATTCTCTAATTATATTTTAATTTTTTTAATAATAAATAAATTATATAAAATAAAATAAAATGAGTCTAAATTTTCTAGGCCCACATCCTCATTATTTTCGATCGGATTCGACTTCAACAAAATTATATATATATATATCATATGTATATTACTCATGGCATTAATATAATAATAAAACTCCAAAAAATTACAGTTATAGTAATTTTGGTTGAAATTTATTAATAGACTCCAAAAAGAAATCTCCCATTTATCTCTCCTCGAAGATCCTTTTCTCTTTTGTACATAGAAAAAAATAGCAAGCCAAATCTATAAAGCATAGAATTCAGACAAATTATAATTAAAAGTTCTTGCTTCTTGTGCCTCTTTGCCATCCTCTGACTTTCATGTATGGTTTTATTTCCGTACATATTTTCTGTATTTTCTTTATAATCCAAAAAATTCTCTCGGAGAAATCCAGATAAATAATTTTCTCTATATTTAGATTTCAAGCCGGGATAAAAACATGATTTTTCACGCTCTCTTAACAGTAGAACAAAAAGAATATTTTTTTTATCACATGGTGTATATCCATCTAGAATTTAATCCATTTCAACAACTAGAAATCACAGAAACAACCATTTTTAGTAAAAAGATTATTTTCGATAATATAAAAAAATCGAGCATCACTGAATAATTAGATTATACACGTGTAAAAAACGGTTGTATTGCATATATATGCACATTTACCACGAAAATAGACGATCAAGTTACTGACCAAAACAAAAAAAAAATAACAGTTTTGACTTGGGCACGTACGGTTACTATTTTTTTTATAACGCTAAAGTGGTATAAATAAGAGCAATGAGGCGACTCGAATTCACCGCACAGAATCAAGGTTTTGCAATGGAGATTTTAAGGAAAATAATCCGAATTTTGTGTGTGATAATGCTGGCAACGTGCATGGCGGGAAGGAACAGCGGAGTCGAAGGGCTGAGAGTCATCGGGGTTCCAGCCATGGGAAACGGGAACAGGATGCCTCGCTGTAACCCGAGATTCCCTGCCACGTGTCAAAAGCCGAAGGTCAATCCATACCACCATGGATGTACGATCGCCGAACGATGTGAACGGCATCCAAACCCACAAGATCAAATCCCACCATACATATAATATACTATACAATATGATATGATATATACATATATATATATATATATATGTATGTATGTATGTCAAAAGATAATGATGATGGTGACGAGGTGTAGCAGTCGATGTAATAAAAAATCATTATTGTTTTAAATACGTATCGGACTTCAATTGAATGTATTGGCGTTTTGTCTATCATATTAATTTCATAAAATGTTTTATGTCTTGCTGTTTTGAAATACTAATGGTGGATTTCTCTCTATTTGTTTCGGACTTTTTTAAACGGTTGAAATTTTGATTTAGATTTCAAAATCTTAATTAAATAAATACGAAAAATTACGAGGAAAATGGTGGGGATTATCTTTGTGATATGCATGGCGGGAAGCAACGGCAGGGCCGAAGCATTCAGGTACATAGGGAATCCATCCATGGGAAATGGCTGCAACCCTAAATTCCCTGCCACGTGTAAACCGCCGGAGATGGCCAATCCTTATCGCAGAGGATGCACCGTCGGCGAACGATGTGAACGCCATCCACATTTCTGAGTTTTTTCCGTACCATAATGCTATACTTTATGAATGTTATATATAGTGAAATTTGTGACCGGTTCGTTTCTTAGATTACTCATATTTATGAAAAAAAGGAAATAAAATAAGGCGCTTATTTTTGTGATATATATATATATATATATATATATATTTCATATGTATATTCCTCATGGTACCAATGAGGTTTTTTTTTAATTGTTTTGTTGTTGTAATAAAACTCCAAAAAAAAAAAAAACTACAATCATAGTAATTCTGATAGAAATTTAATAGACTCCAACAAGAAATTCCTCCATTTTTTTTTTGCCTCAAACATCTCTTTGTACTTGAAAAAAAAAACAGGAAGCTAAATCTAAGACTTCGCTTCTGCATCTTGATTGTTCCCTTCTCGCTTCGGCCTCTTGATTCTCGCCAAAGCACCAAGGCGGCCATTGTTGCCATCCTCTGCTTCGCCATTGCCGTCTTCTGCATCCCTCTTACGGGCAAGCCCTCCGAAAACCGCAGAAGGAACCTCCTTCTGAGATATCTCCATTCTATCATCTTCTCCTTCCGACTCGTCGCTTTCTTCCGGCAACTCTATGTCCTCTTGGTTCATAGATGTCGGAGCCTTCACATTGTCCTGATCACCGGATTGAGTCACGACGATTCCCGCGCTCACAAACCCTACGCTCTTGCTGGTGGCTGAGGTCAGTTGCCTCTCCAGTGCGGCCATTTCGTCCTCGGGCAATCCCGCTTTCTTCAGCTCGTCTTTCGCCTCTTCCACGTCGAGCCTTTTGTCCTTTTGCATCATATTCTCCGGCAGGATGAAATTCGTCTGACAGACAAACAAACCCATCATCAGAATTTACGTCCATGGAGGAAAACTCGGGAATCGAACCATCTGGTTTCCTAAATTCCGATAACGACTGAGGTTTTTCTATAACGAAAAGTGAGGAGGGAGCTTTACCTGACTGTAGCTGGCAGAGACACTTCTCTTGATACGGAGCATTTCTCTGAAGGTATCTTCGTTTCCATGCTGAACCTCGAATTCATGCCATTTGTTCCAGAATTCAGGGTCGGATCTTGGGTCTGCAAACTGAGATGAATACTTGTACAATGCACGAGAACGGTCGATCTCTCCCAAGCTTTTCTCCAGTTCTGCAAATTTGATGCACATTGTCTTCACATCCTTGTGAGGGAGACCGGATTCTATTGCTTGCTCGTATATCTCCCTTGTTCTTGGAACTCCGAAGATCTCAGCTGCACGAGCGATATATATCTCATACATCTCAAGCTTCTGATCATCCGGAACCTTCTTGGTCGCTTCCTCGTAAACCTTCATGGCTCGCTTTGCCAGACCGTAATCTTCTTCTAGCTTTGCATACTGAAGATACAAGGTCTTCACTGATTCTGCTGGTGCCTGAAAAATAGATGCTCAATGTCTGATTAAATCAACCATGGAAAGGTTTCTTTAGAGAAGAAGGGTCGAGAAAACTGTACCATTGAAACAGCATGCTCGAACAGCTCTCGAGCTCGTTCCAGTTTGGTTTTTCCATATCTCTTGACAAACTTTGAAAGATAAGTTACCCATATATCTTTCACGTGAGGATACTTGAAAATCTTGACGCCTCTTTCGTAAACCTTGAATGCATCCTCGAAATACTTGTTTTCCTCGAGAAGGAACGCGTAATTCAGAATGATTTGAGGGGTAGCTATTCTTAGATCCAATATCCTCTCATACACCACTCTTGTTGATTCCAAAGTTCCGAGACTTTCCTCCAAATCAACGTAAAATGACCAAAGCCTCAAGGATTTATGCAGCTTCATCTGGACCGGTCCGTTCCCATCGGCAGCCACTTTCCGTTTGACTTCTACAGATGGTTCAGCGGTGGCACGCCTCATTAGCTCGAGCGCCCCATTGAAATTCTTGTGCCTTAACTCCATCTCGGACCATTCACACCACACGCTAGCCAGATGGTCCACGTGTTTGTAGTTCACTTGGACCGCCTTGTCGAATATCACTCTCGAATTGGCCAAGTCTTTGTAATTTTCATATAACTTTGCGAAAGCAACCCATAAAGTGTGAGGCTTTCCAACTGCTTTCATTGGGTCCACGGTTCTTACCGCTTCCGTGAATGTCAGTATCTGCTTTGCCGGGTTTCCTTCAAATATCTTTACTCTACGATGCCATTGTTCCACATTGTGAGGATTCTGTCTCAGGAGGACACTGTTTGCCAGTTCGGGCCTTCTGTCCATCAGATCCTCCAAACGAGCCAATCGTAAATCAACATCATTATCATCGTTCAACCAGAACCCATGCAATATCTTCCTCTCAAGCTCTCTCACTGTCAAAGAAGTATCAAGGCGAGCATCCTCTTCTTCCTCCTCCTCCTCCTCCTCCTCTACACCATTCTCTTTGTTTTCATTATCCTCCTCATCGCTCGAACTTATCATCTCCAAACTTTTTGCAACTGTGCTTTCCTCAAACCTTGAATAAACACCAAATATAACACTGAAGTCCCTCACTGTAATCACTTTCATCATACCCTCCTCATAGATATCCCTGGCTTTCTCAAGCAAATTCTTCCTGATGTAATAATCAGCAAGAGAAGTCCAAAGCATCCCTACTTCATCCGTAAACTTTCTAATGCCTCCCCTGATAATAGCATCGACATTGAGACCCGAAATCTCGTTGGCATGATGCACAAGCAACTCACACAACTCCATCCACAGCTTGTGCTTCGTCTTCCCTTTAATAGAATAAAACTGGTCATCATTCAACACCGAAGCCAGTCTCTCTGCAGTCTCTTGCCAACGACCCGACCTCACCAAAAACTCAATAAAATCCTCAATGTGAGTAGGATCATACATGAGATACCGCCTATAAACCCTAAGAGAGGTCTCAATAGGAATACCTTCTTGGCTCACGAATACAAGATACGGCTCCCAGATCCTGTCGTGCTGCGTGACCGGTAGAGCACAGAGCGCCCTGTCAAATGTCCTCCGGGTCCTAGTGATCAGTTTCTGCTTCGTTAAGGTCTGAAGATACATGATCCATATCCTAGGCATCTTATGCATAGTAACCAGAGCTCTTTCGAAGGTATTGTTGAGGGTTTCGTATTGCGGGTGAGTGACCGGCAAATTCCTCACAATATCGAGCCGTTCCCGGAGATAAGCATGCCATAGTTTATAGCTACCAGGAAGCGCTTTCAAAGCTCGCTCGTAAATGATGAACCTCTTCTTGAACGGCGCTTCGGATTTGGCGATCAGATACCTCCACCATAGCTTCAGACTAAAAGGATTTCGAAGAATCTCTTCCTCGTACAATAAGTCTTCCTCAGAAGGATACAGTTCTTTAGATATCGACATGTTCCAGCCGTAAAAACCCTAGGGTCTAAAAGCGCAGAAGCTAACTCGAAAGATGCCTGATTTGAAGCAAAATCGAAATGGGTACTTGAGATTCACGAAACCCTAGATCTAAACCAGTCGACGCTTACTCGCCCGACATTAACAGTGGAAGCTAGCTAGATCCGCCGAGGGCAAATGTACGAAACGGACAAAACCCTAGACAAGCAAAACCCAGATATTAGAATGCTTAATCACAATACCGAAGCAGCGCCAAACGTAAATCGAAACGTAAGATGAGCAGAAGGTACCTTAGTAATCGCTCCGAAGAAGAAGAGAAAGAAGATTGGTTTTACAGAACCAAGCTTCACCCAGGGGACAGAAATTGCCGTCCCTCCCAATAAGATTGTATGAATGTCAAATATACCCTACCCGACCCGACCCGACCCGTTTGTTCTTTTTTTTTTTCCGGTCTCGTCATCTTTTTATATCTACGAATTTCTGTTAGTCGCCACCATATGTCTTTATTTGAATTTATAATATCTATTCTTTTTTTTTACAGAGTTTAATTTTGTGTACACTTGAATTGCACGTGCAATTTGTGTATAATAATAAGCTATATTTTTGTTCACCCATAAACAAACTGATTTTCATGATAATAAAAATAATCATTTGAATTTTCCTTATCTTAAAATTCTTATCCGTTTTTCATTTCAAATTATTTTTTTTCCGTTATTTGAATGCAATGACAATGGGTTGTGAATTGTGATGGTTACTTAGTTCATAATTAATTATATCTTTTTTTTTATAGATATTCTAATATGCTTTATTTTCTCAAGCGATGCTAAAATAAAATAAAAATTATCAAACAAATTTCATTGCCTTCATAATCAATTTGTGGTGTCCACAACCATAATGTAAATTTTTTTTTTGAACATGAGCCATGAACCGGGAAGACTTGCAATCTTAACAAGTGGCAACTCTTGTCAGAGTACATACAGTGTATATATACCCCCCCTTCACATCCGTTTTTTTTTTGGGTTCCTCTCCAGATTTCTTGGTGTTTTTTTGTTGTTGTTGGCTTCTGTTGTTGCTTCTCTTCAAGAATGATCCTAAATCAAGTAGGGTTCCTTCTTCCCCCCCCCCCCCTGTTTTTGTCCTATTGCTGTCTGAGAAATCAAATGTTCGAAGCTTACAATCGCGTATACACACACGCTTGCGTTCAGTAAGATTGCATGACAGAGCATGCAACAGCTTGTGCCCAATGCCTCAATCTTGTTTTCACCTGTTGAGGATCGTCCCCTGCACCATCACCCAAGAAAAGGGTCAAACAAAAAGAATCATTTCATATTAAAATGATTTGAGACTTTTGCAGTTTGATTCTCAGATCTTCAAAAACCGAGTTCAAACGCAAATGGGTAAGTGGCAAATTCATGAACTTTTTCACCTGGGCATAAGATTTTCAGTGTGTCAGAGTCGGGTTTCGGGCTA
Organism: Tarenaya hassleriana; assembly: GCF_000463585.1. Lineage (NCBI taxonomy): Eukaryota > Viridiplantae > Streptophyta > Magnoliopsida > Brassicales > Cleomaceae > Tarenaya > Tarenaya hassleriana. The sequence goes on along the minus strand of NW_010968505.1, from coordinate 3,212,916 downwards.
CTAGGCGGTACGCTACTCGACCAGGGAGACAATACGCTGTGCCTGCCGCTACTGCTAGGCGACGGGATCGGTGAGAGCTGGCGGTTCACGGCGAAGTAGAGATCTAGAGCCGGCAATGTGTTGCATAGTTTTTGCCCTGCATCCTCATTGAACCCGAAACCCAGCTCGATAGACCCTTTAAGCTCCCGTAAGTCCTCGTCGGTTAGATCCGGCAGATTGCTGACATTTTCAGACACGTGTTTATGCTTCTTGTCCTGAATCATTATCACCTGACGACGTCGTTTTTCCCAGGCAACATCCCGTGGAGTCTCGCAAGTCGACAACTGTTTCGACAACCGTGGCTTACATTTGTTGGAGGTCGACGGCGTTGTTCTGCTCTCAGCAGACTCGGGGAGGGAAGGAGTTGACAGGATTGACAAGCTAAGACCTTCTCTTCTCCTCACCATTTTTTCACGAGTGATTGGGAAGCTAGGGTTTGTCAAATTGAATCGGGGGAATATACCTTGCGATGCAAATCCCTTTACCCGTTTCTGGATTTTCCGTGTTCTTCCCTCTGCTGGCCGCGCTTGACCTGATTACGCGGCCAACGGAGAAGGATTGGCGGGCCGGGTTGATTAAAAGCCCTTCTTTTTTTACGACTTAAGCTCTCCTAGCCTTCTAGTTTATCAACCCGACCGGATGAACTCAAAGGGGACTTGAGGAGCTTTAATGGGGGAATCCTCTTGCGGTTTCCACCATTGATTTCCATGATGAATGGTCGAGCTTTTTTCCTCCATTGGTAAATTTGATGAATGACTCAGCCAGATCTCTAGGAGCTTGCTTTGTTTATTTCAGGTCTCACGGCCTCTGCAAGATTCTTTGCTATCTAACACACGAGTTTGCTAATTTTCCATGAAAGGAATGCTTCTCCGCGTTTTACTGGTGGCAGCTCAAAGATCAGATAATCAACAAGGGTGTGATTCATCTGTTTCTACTTTCTATATTTGGACTAAAATGATATGAAACTTGCAAATATTTCGTTATGGAGTCAAAGATAAAGCGGTTCTTGCCTTCCTATTTTCTCTTATTTTTTCGACTTTGCTAACCACATGCTAAATTTAGCCTTCTTCCTATCTTCTTTGGCCCGAATTTTCGGGTTATTTTCCCTTCCATAGGTTTTCAACTACATCAGTTTCTCTTTCTGATAGAACACCGGGAAAGGAGAAAAACCCAGTAACCAAGACGCGAAAAGACAAACTCGAAAAAAAGGCAAGAAAAGAGCAACAAGAACGTACTTTGCCGGGTTTTGCATCTTGTTGATCCAGGGAAGTCTGGTCCTCTGTTTCCATGGATTTGATCAGGCATGGTTAGACCGTAAAAGGAAGACAACAATCATCCAGCGGTCTGCTTATAATTCAGACAAGCGTACAGAGAAACCCTCCTGAATCTTGTTTCTTGCGAGAGAAGTATAAGGTTTTCCCGGTTTCCTTTACGCCGGAGTTTTACCCGTTTATGTGTCAGCCATGAACGAGAAGACCCGGATTCTAGTTTCTCTCTTATGCTTCACGATTCTCCTGGTTTATCCAATTCGATCAAATGGTCAGAATGTGGCTCTAAGCTGTGGTGCATCAGAACCAGCGGATGATTCAGACAAGAGAAAATGGGAACCGGATGCAAAGTTTCTCAAATCAGGAAACTCGATTCAGGCAATCGCTTCCTATCAGGACCCTTCCCTCCTTTCGACAGTTCCTTACATGACAGCCAGAATATTTACATCTCCGACAACATATGAAATTCCGGTTAAAGGAGACAAAAGGCATTACCTCCGGTTTCACTTCTACCCTTCAACGTACACAGGCCTTGACATCTCCAACTCGTACTTCTCTGTCACAGCAAACGATGTTGCACTTCTGAGTAATTTTAGTGCTGCGATCACATGTCAGGCATTGACACAAGCTTACCTGGTTAGAGAGTATTCTCTAGCGCCTACCGACAAAGACGTTCTGAGCATCACATTTACCCCTTCGGACAAGTACCAGAAAACATTTGCCTTCATAAACGGTATCGAGGTCATTGAGATGCCGGAACTGTTTGACTCAGCTGTTCTTGTCGGGTTTTCTGACCAGACAGCCGATGCTAAGATCGCTAATCTTCAGACAATGTTTAGACTTAATGTTGGTGGACAGGACATCCCCGGTAGCCAAGACGCTGGTGGGTTAATCAGAACCTGGTACAATGATGCGCCTTACATCTTCAGCGCAGGCCTCGGTGTTACCCTTCAAGCAAGCGACAAATTCAGGATCAATTACCAAAAAATGCCTGTGTCTACAGCTCCAGCCGATGTGTACAAGACAGCTAGATCTCAAGGCCCAACTGGAGATATCAACATCAAATCAAATCTTACATGGATGTTTCAGGTTGATACAAATTTCACCTACATCATGAGACTGCATTTTTGCGAATTCCAACTTTCGAAGATCAACCAGAAGGTTTTCAACATTTACATCAACAATAAAACTGCACAGGCAGATCCTACCCCGGCAGATATTATTGCGTGGACAGGAGAGAAAGGTGTCCCGACTTACAAAGACTATGCCATGTATGTCGATGCCAACAATGGAGGGGATGAGATCTCACTTCAGATGACTCCATCGGCATTATCTAAACCAGAATATCTGGATTCTCAGCTTAATGGGTTAGAGATTTTCAAGATGGATTCCATGAAAAATCTTGCAGGTCCGAACCCGGAGCCATCTCCAATGCAGGCTAACGCGGTGACCCAGAAGGAATTCAGGAATGACAAAAAAACTGTTTTCATCATCGGTTCAGCGATTGACAAGCAGGAGGAGTTGCAACTATTCTAGCATTTGCCCTGTGCTTCACGGTTTATCAAAGAAAAAGAAGATTCTCGGGAAGCGATTCACACACCTCGAGTTGGCTTCCCATTTATGGAAACTCTCACACCTCGGGAACCAAATCTACTATATCGGGGAAGAGCAACAATGGAAGTCACTTATCCAATCTTGCAGCAGGCTTATGCCGCAGATTCTCCTTATCTGAGATTAAACACGGCACCCACAACTTCGATGAGTCCAACGTCATTGGCGTTGGAGGGTTTGGTAAGGTCTACAAAGGGGTTATAGATGGAAACACCAAAGTGGCGATAAAACGGTCAAACCCGAATTCAGAACAAGGTATCAACGAGTTCGAGACAGAAATCGAACTTCTTTCAAGATTAAGGCACAAACATTTGGTATCCCTAATTGGATACTGTGAAGACGGGGGCGAAATGTGTCTCATCTACGATTACATGGCCCTCGGAACACTCCGGGAGCACCTGTACAACACGAAGAAACCACAGTTAACTTGGAAAAGAAGGCTCGAGATCGCCATTGGAGCAGCCAGAGGACTACATTACCTTCATACAGGGGCAAAGTACACGATTATACACCGAGACGTGAAAACGACTAACATATTACTAGATGAAAACTGGGTCGCAAAGGTTTCAGATTTCGGATTGTCCAAAACTGGACCAGACATGAACGGAGGACATGTCACGACCGTCGTCAAGGGTAGTTTCGGGTACTTAGACCCCGAATACTTCAGAAGACAACAATTGACTGAGAAATCTGATGTTTACTCATTCGGAGTTGTTCTGTTCGAAATCCTATGCGCTCGACCAGCTCTAAACCCGAATTTATCTAAAGAACAAGTAAGTCTAGCAGATTGGGCACTGAATTGTAAGAAAAAAGGAACTCTGGAAGATATTATCGATCCTAACCTGAAGGGCAAGATCAACCCAGAATGCCTGAGGAAATTCGCAGACACGGCGGAGAAGTGTCTTTCCGATAGCGGAGTAGAACGACCGACGATGGGCGATGTCTTGTGGAATCTTGAGTTCGCTCTCCAGCTGCAAGAGACATCCGACGGCTCCCACCACCGTAAACCGAGCCAAGGCGGCGGATCCGATGAGTTTGCGGGTGGTGGAGCGGTAGCAGTCCACGTCGCCGGCGCAAACAACCGAAGCGAAGACCACGACGTCAGTGACCAGTCCTCTGATGACAACAGTGGGATCTTCTCTCAGATTATAAATCCCAAAGGGCGATAAGGTAATTTTATATCCGGAAAAAAATATATAGCCGTTTTTTTATTTATTTTGCCCGTGAGAGAGGATGTGGGAAGATGTTGATGATTATGTGGGCTTTTTATTTTAATTTTAATTTCGTTTTTAGGTCATGTCACAGCTAAAAGAAAATTGAAACATGCCAGATTTTTCTTTTCATTAATTGTGCATCATGGATTGTTGCTTAATTAAGAAAAATATAAAATATTTTCCTCTGTTATATTATATGCAATTAATAATATTTTTAGTACAATCACAGTAGGAATTTAAAATTGACATTTCTTTCACAACTAGTATGTTTTTATATACATAAATATTTGAATCAAATTGAGATTTAAATCACGTACATTTTTTTAGATTTATTAAAAAACAGATTTTAATTTTTAGTAATCGAGATATTTGAATAAAAAAAATAAAAAAGTATAGAAATTAATTTTTATAGTATTTTGGTTAACAAAATTCAGAATTGAAGAAAAACAACAAATGGATATGGGCTTAAAACATTAGAGGACGCCCGTGGGCTTTTATGGTTTCGGACAACATAAGCCCATTAAAACTGTATTTATTTACAATCTAATGAAAAAAGGATGAAAAAAATTAAAAGTGTTTTAACACACATTGATGCTTTATAATATCATATTCAAATAGGGGGGAAAAGTATCATTTTAATATATGCATATGTAATATATATAACATAATAATTATATGCATCTGTGATATATATATACACACGCGTGTGTGTATGTGCATAATGAAGAGAGACGCCCACACATCAATTCAATTGCAGCATATGGACTATATGTTGAATACAATACATACATATATATATATATATATATGTATATATATGTGCGATATCAATTTAATCTAGAGAAAGGTTAAAATAAAATTATAATTGATCATCAAACAAACGACGTTTTTAACAAAAAAAGACAAACAAACAAACGACGTTACATTCTATTGATTATTTTATGGTAATTTATAAACTTAATAAAAAAACACAATAAAAAATAATTTAATATCGCACAAGAACACACATGTCTTTTAAGTGATTTCAGAGGGCAATGCAGACTTTATGTATATTAAAGAATATTAGCAAATATCTGTTCAAAAAACAAAACTTATTTAATCAAATAAGCCTTTAAACTCCAGATATACATTATAAATACCAAAACCAACCCCAGATGACGAGAATGAATGAAAAGCTAGACCGGACAAAACCAACAAACCGGTTCGGTTATCTCCGGTATACCAAATTAGTGAGAGCACAAAGAGGCCAAAAGAAAGCAATTTCTCATCAAGCCTCAGCCTCTGCGTCCATGGAAGCTCCTTCCCCGCGGTTCTGGTTCACACGTTTTACTCCGTTCTTCGCCCTCCCGACCTGACCACGGGAACCGCTC
>NW_010968505.1:3201626-3207234 GCF_000463585.1 Tarenaya hassleriana | reverse complement strand
CGCTCTGAGCCTCCACTTCACAAGCATCGGTATCGGTAGCAGAAGCTTTGGTTCTTAAGACAGTGTTCTTGTTCTTGGTGGGATCCTCCTTGTCTTGTAATGAAGCAATGTTGTGTCGGATCTTGCCAGATTCCGTCTTCCCGATTTCATCGCAGGAGTTGATCGAGTCGTTGAAGCTCTTTCTCCGGGACAGGATGAGTTTCGGCGACTTTGGACGCGTCAATGGAGGCTAAGAGTTCGTTTCGCGAGAGAATGTACGTTAAGCTACCTTCTTCAAGAAGATAGAGAGATGGAGAGAAGATAATCATCTTTCGGTATCGATTACCTTCTTAAGCTCGGGTTTGGGAGGAGGTTTCTCGTAGTAGAAGTTCGGGACGGGATTCGCCTTGAAAATGAGTTTCTTCCGGAGTTGCTTAATCGCTGCTTCTTGCTCTTCCTACGCAACAGAAAAACGAGCCGGGAAAAAAGTCACGTTCGATCAGATCTAATCCGTTTTCGGGGATTGATTGTAAAAATCGTATTTACCTTCTGCCTTTGTTCGAGTTCAGTCCTCTCGGCTTCGAGGGCTTGCTGTTTCTCTTCAAGCTTTTGGTAATACTAAACCATACAGAAACCACAACACACTAATCAGATAGAAAAACATACCGAGGCATAACGTTTTGGACCGCTAAAAAGGGAAAAAAAATATCACCTCTCTGCGTTTTTCGGCACGTTCTGCGCTTCTAAACGTTGGAGCGCATCCATAGGTTACTCTCGGCTTACTCGTTCTCGACGACACATTTCTAAAATATCTATAAGGAATCATCAGACGTTGTAAGATTATACAAACGGTAAACAGATCAATGCACAAAAAAGCCGATGCTGCGATATGTAAAAAAGGATACGAAGAGGCGACGGAATAACTATCTTCTTCATCGGCATGCTTCTTGTTCTCGGGTTGCAGAGGTTTCCTCTTTGTAAAAGGGGAATCATTCTGGAAAACATGAAAAGGAACAAATCTGTAACATCTTACAGGTGATTTGTCTGGTGAGAATATTCAATCTGGTCTGAAACAACGGTTCACTACCTTCGATATTCTCTGTGTTTCGAAAGAATCATCCAGAAGATTCACCTCTGAATCTGAATCGTCAGTGAGATTCTTCTGGTGGATGTTCAGGGAGGGAGAATCATCGTCCTCTGCTGCTATCTTTGGAGCGACATGAACCCTCCCGCTGTCCTCCATTCCCATTCCACTGCCATTATATATCACATAAATCCTTATGAACAGATTCAACGCGATCAAAAATGTCATAAATCGTCCTTGGAAATTGCAGATAAATTAGCCTGAGAACTCAGATCTTTCGATCTTGAAATGTCTTCCACAACCTCCCTCTCTCTATATAAAGCATACCCAATTCTCACGCATCAATCTTCTGACCCATTTCGAGATTCCAATTCACTGTTCTTCGTCTGCATTTTTCCAACAAATTCCAAGAACGACCGGAGATCGAACATGTCGTGTTCGAATCCGGTCAAGAACAAGAGATAGAGCTGCAACTCAAAGTTGAACAGACATGCGTGACCCAGACGGCGGAATCCATTTTCAAAGGCGTTGTTGAACAAGATTTATAAACATAATCATTGTCAGGAATTTGACGAAACCCAGATATGATTTCATCACAAATTGTACGAAAGATTCAAGATTTGAGTTTAGTTTCGCTAATCAAACCATGATGTTCTTGAGGAATAACACACGCCCAAACCAGAAAAGGAAAAACAAAATCAGCCAAAGAAATGGGAAAGAAAGTTTTCTTACAAATCTTGTCTGATCCGACAAAGATCCTCGAGCACAAGCTTTAGCCCCTCTCTCTCAATCTTCTCCCCTATGATGATTTGAATCGATCTCTTCCGTACCAATCCAAAGGGACACAAAAGGGAAAAAAACTCTCTCTGTTCTTTCTCAAGATTTTGTTCTGTTTTTTGCGGAGACTGATTTGGAACAGTTTTTAATTTTATTCTTTGTGTTCGCTATTTATCGGGCATGTTTTTGTCTATTTATTAAATTTTTTTTACGTAATTCGAATTATTTGTTTCTATTTTTAGTTCTTTGCTGTTCGATTCTGGCTGTTCTTTTCGCGTAATATTCATTTCCTTATTTGGATAATTCCAGTATATATTTTGACTATTACTTAAATTGGATAATCATCTCCATGTTGATTATCCAATATATTTTTTATTTCGTATTTGTCAGGGGTGGTAATATTCGAGAAAATATTTGAATTCAAACTTATGTATACAGACGAGAATTATATAAAAAAGGACCACCTCTTATATTATAACAAATGTGTGTAATTTTATAAATATCAAACGAATTTATTTAATGATATGCTTTGAAAAATCTCCCCAAGTTCAGACGGTCAAATCATATTGGACGTGGAAATCAAAATTGACAACTTTGGCGGCAAATTTCACATCAGGTTGTGGACAAAAGATCTGCCGCCTGTCGGGGCCGTTAGCCCCAGCTGATGGGACGAAACCGATGTGGTGGGGCCGTATCGTGACACGTGTCATTTACTTCCTCTCATTCTCAAGCGTTTTTTTGGACCGACATACCCAAATGCCTTTCGATTTGAGTGAGACGTAACTAAGGTTTTGGCAAAACGTGGTTATGATTTATTAGTCTTTAAATATAAGGATAATAAAATAATTGATGCATGCATTTGCATTGTACGCCTTTTTTTTTATTAAATGCAGTTAATTATGCTTTTTAGATTGGCCCATCAAAGAAATGGTTTTGGGGCATCTTTCAAATATCATGCACTATTTATTCGTTGACGTTATTATGTAGAAATTTTCATCGAACTTTTATTTTTTAAAATAACGTTACAACGCACATCTAAATATATTTATATTTCGCTAGTAGGAAATTAGTTTAGGAAAAATAAATAACATCTTTTTAACAAAAAATAAATAAATAACATCTGTCATATCATATCGCAGCAATTAAAAGAACCCAACAAACTCTCAGGCCCATAAGAAAATAAATACACGGCCCATTTAAGATAGGACTGAAACGTAAATAACTTCGAAACACCGAGGGTAATATCGTCATTTATCACAGTAGGAGAGAAGCGAGATGCGCTGCGCCAATGCCAATCCGCCATTCGCTCTTTACACGGTCAACGATTTCACTAGGCATCGAACACGTGTCGGTGTTTCATTGGTTCTCAACCAGTGCGACCCCAAAGCTATTTAAACGCCACTCCTCATCCAAACGGTTCTCTAATTTCCCGAGAAACCAAACACTGGATTTTCCCGCTACCGAGAAACTCTGAGGGAAAAAAGGATATAGTGAGAAAAAGAAGAGCGGTTGAAAATGGCGATGGAGATTGCGACACCTATTCCTGCTCCGGCTCCGGCACCAGCGCCGGAGAGAAACGTCGTCGCGGAGGAAACGGCGGCGGCGGAGAATCAGAAGAAGAACAGGATCCAAGTGTCCAACACCAAGAAACCGTTGTTCTTCTACGTTAATCTCGCTAAGGTAAATCTCGTAATTTCGTTTCGAATCGTCTGAATATTTTTCATCGGATCTGCGTTTTGTTGTTTACAATTTCAAATTCGTGACTGATCAGATCCACTCATAGACGAGCGAGATCTGCTCAATGAGAGTAAAATTTGCTATGACCTATAAAATTAGTGGATACTCTTCCGTTTCGTGGATTTTAATTTGTCTTGTCCAAGTATTTTTCACATCTGATAGTGGAGCAGAGGAATTTAAGGATAGATTTAGGTTTCGTTTGTAAAACTAGTGGAATGTCAGAAGTCAATGGTCAGGATCAATATGATTGAATGCTCCTGATTCAGTCTTCACTATATATTGTTTCGATGAATCATTTTGTTGAAAACAGATATTGCCAATTTGCCTCCGAGAAGCTTCAACATCCCCAAAGCAGAGAATGAGAATCACATATTGCCAGAAATCAATTGTCATTGCGAATATCTTCAATGTTTTGATGAACTATTGTGTTTTAAATGCAGAGATACATTCAGCAGCACAACGAGGTGGAACTCTCTGCACTTGGAATGGGTAGATTTTGCTGAATCCTGTTTATTTAACATTCACACACATTGACATATTTCTATATACATGATTTCTTCTACCAACATAAATCTTTTAAATACTTTTGAACATTAATGTCGTCTCTTCACAGCCATCACAACAGTGGTTACAATCTCAGAGATCTTAAAGAACAACGGGCTAGCGATCGAGAAAAGTGAGAAAAAAAAAACTCATATCCTTCTCACAATCAACACATCATTTTTCATTTAAAACTTGAATCTCTTTTTTTTTTGGTCTGTGGAGACAGAAGTTTTGACTTCCACAGTGGGAATGAAAGATGAGAACAAAGGGCGAGTGGTTCAGAAGGCCAAGGTATGTATCATATCTCCTCCCTTTTTTCTCGGTCAATTTCGATAATATTCCAAGTTTCTGTCAAAATGCATAGCAATTCTTCTGTCATCATCTCCGCGTGTAGATCGAGATTGTTTTGGGGAAATCCGACAAGTTCGATTCATTGATGACACCGGCTACCACCGAAGCTCCGGTCACGGAGACGGCGGCTGCGGTTGAGGCAGAGGCAAAGGCACCGGAAGCCACCGCAAAAGAGGGCAATGAATAATTCGAGAGAGAAAAAAACAATACATAAAACTGGAATAGCCACAGTGAGAAGAGATGGCCTGGATGGCCTGGAGAGAGTGTGTTCCGCATGCTGGTTCCTGCCCAGAAAGTGGGTAGCATCATTGGGCGTAAAGGAGATGTCATTAAGAAAATAGTTGAGGAGACAAGGGCGCGGATTAAGATTCTTGATGGTCCTCCTGGCACAACAGAAAGAGCTGTAAGTCTTTGATCTTTTCTCTGGCATTACATTATGTGTTAGTTAGAAGATGGGAATCTTATTCACTTAAATTTTAGCTTATATATATTTCATTGCTTGCTATTAATGGGCATATTTGCTTTAAAGAATATATCTAGACAAGAGCGGGTCCATTCGGCTCCTCATTGGAAATATTGTTTTTCTTTATCGCTTTTCTTTCTTGTTGAACACTCCAGACGAAAGGATCATTAAACAGATGTTGCTTGTTCATGAAGGCACTAGTACTTAGCCAATTTGTATCGACGTCTTTTAGTGTTGCTTCGTAAAATTCAAATATTAACCTTTTTTTTCTTGGTAATAAATCAACCAAATTCTTAACGTAAAATTTTTATAGAACTATGATTTATAAAATATGCATAAAAATGGTATAATGTTTTAATATATATATATATATACATACACAAAACACAAGATCCAAGCTATGGATATTTGAGTAAATCCTTGGAACATATATATCACCGCCATTTAATATCCTTTGTTCTTAAAATATTCAGAACGTAAAAAAAAAATTAATATCCTTTGTTCTTCACAGAAAAATTGATTTTTAATTGGGTCTACAATCATAGATGGGCCTTCAAGCAGGTAAAACTCCTACACAGGTTCAGTCCAATGGGCCACAAGCATTGGCCCATTAGTGTCTTCCGTTCACCTGCTAGTTTTTTTTTCTTTTTTTTTTTGGGGGGGGGGGGGGGCGG
>NW_010968505.1:3199841-3201318 GCF_000463585.1 Tarenaya hassleriana | reverse complement strand
TTTTTCTTTTTTTTTTGGGGGGGGGGGTCGAAGGCTTGACATACGAAATCTATTAGGACTAAATTGCAAATACAACAAGACTTGCGGTTCCTCCTCCATCTTGAGATAATCACAAACTCGCCCCCATTGTAGTTGAAGCCCTCCCTCGTCCTCTCTCTCTCTCTCTCTCTCTCTCTCTCTCTCTCTCTCTCTCTCTCACACACACACACACACACACACTCATTCTCGCACCTCCACAGAAACCCTAGAAGCGATTGTTCGTTCCTTTCATAGCCTTTGAAGGTTGTCTCGACACCATGTAAGCTTATCGCGTTTTTTGCTAAGTTTTGTTACTCTCTTTATTCCTTTGTTCTGTCAATTCTAGGGTCTCGGGTGGAATTTTGCCGTGCGCTGCCGTTGTTTCTCAAGATGACGATGAGCCCAAAAGCGGGTTTTCTGAGACATATACCATTTTACAGTTTTGTGTTGCATCTTGTGAATCACTGGGTATACATTCTCGTTGAATTAGTTTAGGGTTTTTTAGTAGGCTTGGTTCTATGGGCTACGAGGTGGAGGTATAGCAGAGGCCTTGAGTCAAGTTTCTTTAGTTGGTGTTCTTTGAACCAAATGATTGACCTTTGTCTACCGACGACCGGGCATTTTTACCTGTCGGAGGGCTGTAAGTTAAAAGTTATGTTGTATTGTATTCTCGAACAACAGAAAGTTACATTCTTTGGGTTTTACGTGGTGTGGATTTTTGTTTTTTGTTGCTTGAAACTAGTTTAATCGGGGTTTGAATGGAATCATTTCTTATATTTTCCTGGGTTCGGGTCATGGGGTACATTTGCTGGAAGAATTTTGAGAATAAGTTAGAACTACATGGCATTTTTACTGTGAGACAGAGTTGTCATTTTATGTTTTCCTCTGGCACTACTTGTTGTGTTGGCTGAGCTAATACCTTCTCTGTGCGTTCTTGATGAATCCCTTTGATTTCAAATTTATTGATTTTTACGGTTAGTGTAGGTATATTTGTTACTTTCCAACACTTGTTGCTGTGCTGATTCTCTGTCTGGTGAGAAATTTTTGTTTCAGCTCTGTACACATGGCGGAAGCCGAACATCAACAGGGCTTTGTTGAGCACAATGGGGATCAGGTGCCGGATGAAGGGTTGGATCAAGTTCATAACGGGATACCATATCAGATGCATGACCAGACCCTTGGCCACCAACCATACGAGGTTCAAGATCAGACACTTGAACCACAGCAGTATGAGGTTCAAGATCAGATAGATTACCAGCAATACCAGGGGCAGGATCAGGCTCATGAAGAAGTACAAGATCAGTCTCAGGACCAGTTGCAGTATCAACCACTAGATCAAGAGCAGTATCAGCTGGAAGATCAGACTGAAGATCAAACGGAGTATCAGGTGGAAGGTGAGGCACAAGATCAGGCTGGTGATCAAGTGCAAGATGGAACGGCAGAGCACGAAGGCATTCCT
>NW_010968505.1:3174762-3199795 GCF_000463585.1 Tarenaya hassleriana | reverse complement strand
CTGTGAGCCCCGGCATGTTTTCAGTGTTGGTTTCGAGAAGGTTATGAAGTTCACACAGAAACCACATCCAGTTCTCGTCATTCTCTTCGTCTACAACTCCAAATGCCAACGGAAACAGAGCACCATCCCCATCATTCCTGAGCATGTTGAGCCCCAACAGAATTCAGAATGCGAAGATGGGACTGCTGTTGGAGGTGAGGAGAAGAGATGGCCTGGATGGCCTGGAGAGAGTGTGTTCCGCATGCTGGTTCCTGCCCAGAAAGTGGGTAGCATCATTGGGCGTAAAGGAGATGTCATTAAGAAAATAGTTGAGGAGACAAGGGCGCGGATTAAGATTCTTGATGGTCCTCCTGGCACAACAGAAAGAGCTGTAAGTCTTTGATCTTTTCTCTGGCATTACATTATGTGTTAGTTAGAAGATGGGAATCTTATTCACTTAAATTTTAGCTTATATATATTTCATTGCTTGCTATTAATGGGCATATTTGCTTTAAAGAATATATCTAGACAATTCTTGGTACAGGCACTGCTAACTTATGGCGCAAATATTTTAACAGGATATTATATGCTTTTTTCCTGTGGATCACCTTTACAATTTTCTGCTTGTTTGGTCCTGGGTGCACATGTGGTATATGGCATGTGAGCTGCAGCTATGATTCAAAGAATGGTTTTGAAAACAAAACTAAAAACCTCTCGATAGGATAGGTGATATAGTGAAATACATATTAGCACTTGTAGGTAACTAACCTAAATCCTTTAGGTCTAGCTTCTATAGTAAAAAAAATTCAAATTATGGAATACCCTTAATTGTGCAACAGTTTGTGTAAAATTTTCAAGAGAAAATGTCCAGAACTGTTAAGATTCTTTATTTTACAAAAAATTGGAGAACTACTGATCATTTTAAAATATCTTGTAACTTAATTAAGACACTGTCAAGTATGGTGACCGGGCAGGTTTATCAGTTTCGTCAAGTGAAAGGATGAAGATAATCAAGGAAATTGATAAGATGTGAGTACAGTTCCCTTTATTGCTGTGACGACCATGAATATGTGCAGGTTTCATCTTGCAAGTTATATGGCAATGAATCATCATTGGTAAGGTCCCAAATATGAAGAACCGAAGCCAGATGGAAGGAATCAGCCTTGAGCATTACATAGTGCTGATATGTTAATCTCAATAGGCAAGATCCTTCTTGCACAAACATCACTTTGATGAAGCACCACATGCTTTCTGGTAACTTCGGTCCCCGGGTGATTGATGTCTTGCCACAGACTTTCTGCAGCATACTGGAACCTGCTAAACTGGGTGTAACGTAACATGAAGCAACAGTTAAAAGTTAAAAAACCATTCACCAAGTAGAGAATAAACTTAAGATTTCTTTAAAAGAGATTCTGTTATGTCTTGAAGATTGCAAATGACTACTTTGGCAATCTTCAACAGAGTAAATAACCTAGTCTTTGTAGCAAAAGCTTCTGATTAAGATCACAACAAAGAAATAAACATCTAACTGGTTAAAGTGCATGTAAGATTGTCATGCCTTGAGAGATTTGCCTGATGTTGTTGAGAAAGATCCGGTCATAACTGATGATAAGTGCGAAGATTAAGATATCAAATTCCCAAGCATTTTTATTTCATTGAGTCATCATGTCTACTTGTATGTGTTTTTCTGCAGGTTATGGTCTCTGCTAAAGAAGAACCTGATTCGCTGTTACCACCTGTGATGGATGGCCTTCTGAGAGTCCACAAAAGGATTGTTGATGGTTTGGATGGTGATCTTTCTCAAGCACCACCGCCTTCTAAGGTCTCAACAAGACTACTAGTCCCGGCATCTCAGGCTGGAAGCTTGATAGGGAAACAAGGAGCAACAGTAAAAGCTATTCAAGAAGCATCTGGTTGTGTTGTCAGAGTTCTTGGTTCAGGTCTTCTTCTCAACATGCTAAATGAGCTCATTTTTCCTCCTTTCGAAGTCATTCATACTTGCATTATTTTCTGATTTCTGCTATCTGTGGTCTATTTCTTGATGTGTAACTGCACACCGGTCTATTTCTATGTTGAACATGGAGTGATGAAAAACTCGTCTTAAAACTAATTGTTGTTATCAGCAGTGATTCCTTTTTTCGTGAATTCATTACTGCATCAGAGTTGTTTCTTAATGTTAACACCTCTGATCTTGAACAATTTTTTTATTCTGAATTTTTCTAGAACCAAAATTGATGCTTGCTTTGTGGTTTTGACTTGTATTCTTGATTTATGTTCAAATATTTTTCTCTTAAGCTTTAAATGGCCAAATAGTTTCACCGTGCTTTTTTTCCTTCATTCAGATGCCTATAGTTCTTACTAAGCATTGTTAACTGGATTGTTGTAGAGGAGTTGCCTGTCTTTGCACTTCAAGACGATAGGGTTGTTGAAGTCGTGGGTGAACCATTGAGCGTGCATAAAGCTCTGGAGCTGATTGCATCGCAGCTTAGAAAGTTTTTGGTGGATCGTAGTATTATTCCATTGTTTGAAAATCAGGTCATCTCCTATTGTTCTGATCGCCCTTTTATCTTTATGAATGATGTCTATGAACTCTTGTTGATATTTTCTCTCTTCCAAAGCAGATGCAAAAGCCAACACGGACGATGGATCATATGCCTCCACATCAGCCTTGGGGTCCACCTCAAGGCCCTCCTCCGAGTTCTGGTGGAGGTCCGGGTTATGGTCACAACCCTCCTCCATATATGCCACCGCCTCGGCACGTTGATAATTACTACCCTCCTCCCGACATGCGCCCTCGTCCTATGGAGAAACAGCCTCATCAAGGTATATCTGCGTATGGAAGGGAACCTCCAATGAATGTGCATGCATCAGCAGCAGCACCCTCGATGGTCACCCAGGTGAGCTGTTGCCTCTTCCACTTCCCTGTACTTAACAGCATTTTACTCTCATGGAGGATGGAAGGAAGCTGGGTTTTTGTTATTATATTGTCTGGATGCTCAAATCTAGAATATAATTAGATGGAATTGTTTGATATCTTGCCCTCCGGAGAATCTGACTGGTGGATTCGGCCTTTTTGCAGCAGGTGACGCAGCAAATGCAGATTCCCCTCTCTTATGCGGATGCTGTTATCGGGACATCAGGTTCAAGCATAAGCTACATTCGACGTGCAAGTGGAGCAACGGTCACCATTCAGGAAAGCAGGGGAGTTCCCGGTGAAATGACCGTCGAGATAAGTGGAACTGCCTCTCAAGTCCAAACTGCTCAGCAGCTTATCCAGGTACTAACCACTACTACCTAATTCATTCACACATTCCATATCTCTGAACCATGCACATTTTTTTCACAGATCTTAAGCATATAATGTTGATATGTGATTTAATTCCACCTACTGTTAATGGCAGAATTTCATGGCGGAAGCAGCTGGGGCGGCGGCACAAGCACAGCCGACGGTGTCCACGGAGCAAACCTATAATCCCTATGGAACCCACAGCTCGGTTTACACATCATCGGCCACGAACCCACCTGGGGGCTATGCAGCAGATTATGGCTCCTCGGGCTACGGGTACTGATCAATGGCTGGCTACGGCGCCGGCCATGTTTGAGCTTTTTTTTTTTCAGTAAAAGGACAAAAGAGAGTTGAGAAGAACCCTAGTGTCAGTAATCGTTGTAATGTCGCCACTGTGGTTTGTCGTGTTAGGTTTATTTTTGCCTCTGCTTCCTTCCTTACCTAAATGTGGTTTGAACCAATTTTTTTAAGATTGTACTAAAAGATTTGGAGTTTATAGTTAATCCCAGGATCCTTGGTTTTCGTCGGTGACTTTGCTTCCACTTGTTTCTTGTGCCACAAGTTATGTGTTTTTTTTCATTGTTTTCAGTTTTTTTTTTCAATCTTCGAGATTCAATAACACAACTGTTGAATTCAGGATTCTTTGAACATACTGAAACGAAGAGGCAGCATAGAATTCAGAAGGGGGGGGGGGGATACAGAAAATACACTGCTTGTGAATCTTATGATAGCGCTTTTGTGATGAACCTAAACAAACTGACATTTTGATGGCATCATAGATTTACCTCCGTAGAAATGAAATATGTGAAAATAAACAGAGTTGGCATCATATGAATCTGGAACGTGATTCTGCTTCAACGTCGTTAGGAATGCAGGTTCAGAGCTTCAATCTATTTTCCATTACCAGACAGTTACTGGTATTATTGTTCCTGCCATCAACGACGAACGAGAGAGTGTTGTCCTTTTTCCTGCAGAAGAACACATCAAAACCATGTTCTTCAGAATGCAGACACAAACCAAATGTAACAGATTGAAAAGTTGTTCGAAACTAAGACTGACTTGCCGGCAAAAGGTAGAAGCGGTTTAATCAAATGGGTGCGGCACAGGTTGTTCTGAAATGTCCGGTCTGGTTGCAGCGGCTACAGTGAACGATCCGCTTTACTCTCCCCCTGTCTTCGGCTCGAACCCGCCTTTTCCTTGGTCGACCAGGTGGCCTCAATGACTTTGGTGGGTTTATGACAACCTCGGCGGCTTTCTGATCTCCATCGGTAAACTCCCTCCACAGGGTTTTGTCTGGAATCGGATGGATCGTCTGAGAGTAGGTCTTCCTGTACGTTGCCACGGTGAAACAGCTCTCGGTGAACCTGTGAACGTTCTGTCTGCAAGAGAGAAGTGCCGCTACTGCGTGTGCGCATGGTAAACCGTACAACTGCCATCCCCGACAGAGACAGCACCTGTTCCTGATGTCTACGATGTTGTTTCCTTCATGGGATATGACCTCGAACTCGGCTTCATTTGCACGAAGAACCTGGTACGTCCGTGCAAGGTCAAGAGCCTCGGCAACTCGCCTTTCTGCAGACGGTACGAGTATCGAGGTCCACTGCATACTGATTTCACGTCGCTCGTTGAACCAAGTCATTAGTTGTCTCCTAATGCATTCCATCATCTGAATAATCGGAAGTCCAGATGCTTCGGCAATCCATGAATTCAATGATTCGATGATGTTTGCAGTTAAATGGCCGAAACGCTGGCCCTCGAAGTAAGCCGTGGCCCATAAACGAGGAGGGATTCGCCTGATCCAGTAGGCTGCATCTTGTGAAATCTCTTCAATCTCGAGAATCTTGCCCTCGAATTCAATCACGGTTAGAGCCTGAGCTGCCTCCCAGAGTAGATTGACTAACATCGTGTTGTTGAACTCTTTTCGAAAGCTTTCGCTCAGGTGACGCATGCAAAACCCGTGAAATGCGGTCGGGAAGTTCTGTTCCACGCCCTCAACAATACCCTTCTGTCTGTCTGATAAAATCGTGAGCCTCGGCATGTTTTCAGTGTTGGTTTCGAGAAGGTTATGAAGTTCACACAGAAACCACATCCAGTTCTCGTCATTCTCTTCGTCTACAACTCCAAATGCCAACGGAAACAGAGCACCATCCCCATCAAAGCCAGTGGCAAGAAGCAATGTACCGAGGTACTTGCTCTTCAGATAAGTCCTGTCTAGTCCAAGAAGCGGTCGGCAAGCATTTAGAAAACCATAGATCGATGCTTGGAAGGATATGAAGAGACGTTGGAAGCAATTGTCAACCGGGTTTCCATAGACTGAAGCAATGCTTCCGGGATTCGTCCTCTTAACCTGCTCACAGTACTGAGGAAGCAGTCTATATCCTTCTTCAAAGGATCCACGCATGGCAGCCATGATTCTTTCCTTTCCTCGCCAAGCTTGTTTGTATGATAATGTAATCCCGTGAACCCGGTGAATCTCTTCAAGAATCTCCTTTGGTTTGTAATTCGGATTCTCTCGAAGACGTTGTTCCACCGAGCTGGCAACCCATTGAACCGAGGCTTGCTGGTGACCGAGATGACTGATCCCTCCACACGTATGGGACTCATGGATCGTCCTAATGGTGAATGTAGGGACACCTGGGAGCTTTGCTGCGTGGATTCTCCATGGACATCCCTCACTTGCACACTTAGCTGTGAAACGGGTTTTGTCCGATTTTATGGTCTGCATCTCAAAATGAAGAGCAATGGCCATATCCCTCAATGCCCTACGACAACTCTTCACATCAGAAAACTCTTGCCCAACTGAAAGCTGGTAAGTTGAGTCTACAGAAAGAGCTCGGGTTTGTAGGACTTGGCCACTAACAACAAGATGAGAATCCATATCTCCATCATGATCAATTCCCATTTCTTGATTTTGGTCGACGGCTAGTTCCATGTTGTCATCCAGTTCGTGACTGTCCCCAACTACCAGCTGATGGTTATCTGACAAAGCAAAATCGTGGTTCTGCGTAGAAAGAACCAGCTCGTGATCACCATGTTCTGGCTTTTGATCCACCGTGATGTCGGTCTCATGCCCGTATCTGTGATGATCACCCTCTCCATCATGATCTTGGCTATGTCCTAACCCTAGCTCATGATCATGTGGGTGTCCTAAACCTAACTCATGTTCATGAGCCTGTCCTAAATCCATATTGTGTCCCTGCCCAAGCCCCAGATTATGGTTGTGGCCAAGCATCAATGGTTGCCCCTGCCCAATACCTATACTACGATTTTGTCCAAGGATTAAATCACGATTTGCCATTGCTGAGGCTAACGGATTACACCAATTACAGCAAGAACTCAACTCTCCTGAACAACCTAATTACCTAACTCTATAGACGTATCCCTGCAAAACAGAACGACATATTACGATGAGAACATAAAAATTGCAATACAATACCAATAATATAAATCGAAACAACCTAAACAAACAGCTGAATAATAGACGAGGATAGATCATCCATCTTATGAATACAAAAGCACGGTCCGTAGTGGAGCAGATTGGTGTAGTTTAACAGAAAGAGTAGAAGAAAAAGGATGACAGTCCTCCCTCTCACAAATCATATGACCTTAACTTGCCTTCCAAACGACAATTCGACGATCCAAACAGTGAAATAAGAGATCAGAGACATTTTCTGGGGAAAAAAAAAAGAAAAGAAGCCAACTTTCAGCACTAACAAAATTACCGACCAAAATTTAAGAAAGAAGTACGAGAAGCTTGGAACAGTGGAAACATACAGAAACAGGACATCAGCGGTCATAATGATTTCACATTCTACATTCTCAGCTTCACTGAAGTATTAATTTCCAGTACGAAGCCGATCCACTCTCTTCAGGAAAACAGTTAATTATGGTAATACAACTAAAGAAACAGAGCACATGAAATGTGAGAAAACAAAACCTCAAGAGCACAGATAAGTAAGTACATGAAATCACAAACCAACGGCGTACAATCCAACAATAGCAAGCCTCGAATCAAGAGAAGTAAAGATTCGGACAGGACAAAGTGGTTACTGTCAAGTCATCAACAAACCAGCTTGACAGAAAAAAGCAAATTCCATGAAGACCACATCAAATCGGGTAATATTCAAAGGCTTTACACCAGCTATCTAGAGATATTGAAGAAGAAGAAGACCCAATCGGTGAAATCAAATGAACTCCACCGGAAAAGTAAAAATTATCCCAGAAAGTAAACTTTCTAAAACCGAATGTTAAAAAGTAAGCAGAAACGAATCCGACCGCCAGGAATCTAAAGGAAAAAGGAAGAGAATTTACCCAACTCCAAACCCTAACTCCAGAATTCCACTCGAAGAACCAGAAAACGCCGAGAAACGGATCTGGGCATCAACCACAAGAACAGAAAAGGTGAATCCACGAAGCAAAATCGGGGATCTCGAACCAGATAACTAGGGTTTCGTCAGGAATCTTCGAAAGGGGGAGAATTTGGAAAGGAGCCGTTGGGAAATTGGCGGGTAAGGAGAAATCGGGAATAAGGCAGGATTCGAGGGGCAAAAAGGAACGGGAGAAGAAGCGAAGAGTGAAGGGTGGGATTGGGAATTACAGAAGGGGCAGAAGAGGGAGAGATTAGGTTTTCAGGAGGGTGGAGATGGGAAATTACACGCTCCCATACGGAGAGAAGGGTATTTATGTCATATTCACCAGTTTTTTATTCTCTCCTTTTAAATCTGACCTTGTTTTTCCTATAATTTACGAAATTGCCACATCTCCCTAATAGATATTGGAGAAGGCCCAAATAGATATTGGAGAAGTTGAAATAAAATATGATTTTATTTGTCTCAGGAAATAAATATTTATATATAAAACGTAAATGGCATAAAAAAAAAATCAGAGAATATTAAATGTATGAATAAAGCCGGGAAGCAGATGAAGTACAGTCTGATTGATATTAAATATTAATCCATCTATCTCTTATCTTCAAAATCTGTATTAAGTGAAATCTGAAAATTTGGGCTAATAGGATCATTAAAAAAATTCCGTGCATGTTTTTAAGAAAATAAAAAATATGTGCCTCTTTCTGTGGTTTCCAAAGTAAAGTGGGCCAGTTTATGAATTGTCCTTACAAGTTAGGCCCAAAATGACATAGCCCAATCCCTACAAGCCTATCTTTTTTTTTTCTTTTTTGTTCAACATGATTAAAATAAAAACAACACCCACTGGATGAGATGGAGGTTCTTGTGCTCTTGGATCTTCTATAAATTATTATTTTCATCTTCCTTGTCTGAATATTAATGTAAAAGAGTGTTTTCCGTATTATTTTGCTTTGTTTATAAAAAACGAATTCAACCAAATTAAATAATATATATTCATATTTAAATACATTTTAAATGAACTAAAAAATAAAATACATATATTTTTTAAACCAAAAGTTTCTCATTAAAAAATAAATCAAGCACACTAATGTAAACTAAGTAAATCCATGCGTGACAAATAGAACCATTTATTTTCACCGCATCATAATATTATATTTAAAACGCATAGCAAACTATTCTTTCGCCTTTATTTTTCATTTTTTTCATGTCTAATCGTTATATACACCGTAATTTTTTTGCGTTGCCGACTTCAGTGTCATACAACTCAATTCACGCATACCAGTCACACTTTCGTGTTATATTAGCTTCTGAGACTGCAACTCTCAAATTTTTCAAACATTATCAAACGTGAAATATCGACTCAAGTTCAAGCCACAACATCACGTGAAAGATGTTTCATTTAATACGATCACAATTTTAATTTTCAATTTTTACGTAACAAGATTGAATTCATCGTAGATAATTTATCTTGAAGGGTATATAAAAATATTATTTCTAAAATATTATTATTAATATAGTTATAATTTATCCTAAAATATTATATATAGAATATTTTATTGTATTTTGTTATATATTAGGATGTAATCTTGTCATCATCAATGATATAAAAATATTTTTATTTTAAATATTACTAAGTTAATGAATCAATATTATTATTATTATGATGATGATGATGATGATGATGATGATGATGATGATGATGATGATGATGATGATGATGATGATGATGATGATGATGATGATGATGATGATGATGAAAAGGACAAAGAAAACGGCACGAGGTTAGAAAGGTGAGGGGGAAGGATTGAGAGAAGTGAGAGGGCACGCCTTAGGTTTTCATGAATATGGAAACCCGATGACTGATTGTGACCTTTCATTGCCTGTGGAATATGTATATATATATATACATATATATATATATAAGCACCCACATGTGATTGGTGTCATAATTACCCCCACACATTCGCATATTGTTTCCTTTCCTTTTAAATAACAAATAATTTATTTATTTAAATAAATAAAACAATCCCCATCATCTATCCTACACAATCCCCAGAGCTCTCTCTACCTTCGGTCATGTCATGAAAAAAGTTGGTCACACCCCAATAATAATATTCTGTTTTACTTTTTGTTTTATTGTGCTGTTTTATAATACTATTTATTATTACTATTATTGTTGCTATTAATTTTCACTTCGGCAACCTTGTTGTATTGAATTTCTCTCGTGCTATATTCATCAATAATTAAAACAAAAAATTTGTTTGGCCATTAATTGGTCCTAACCACTAATTCTATTTCAAATATATATATATATATAGGTTAACAAAAATATATATATATATATATATATATAATGAATAAATCCCGTAGTCACATGTCCTAGACTCGAGACACCCTTTTCAAGGTTGTATAGACCAGAAACCCTCGCGAGAGAAATATCGGCACCCTTTCCAAAGGCTATGACTTCTCACTGACCGCCCGTGCTTTTTATGCATATTTATCAACCTGTATACATAGATACATACACGTGTATATATATCTACCCATGCATGTATGCACGTGTAATATACTTTGGGTATGAATGAGTAATTAAATTGTTAGATGAATTCTTACGAGAGAGATTATTTATTTATTGCTTATTTTCGAAATTTTTAAAAGGAAAATCAGTTTGTTTTCATTAATTTGAATAGAGTAGTAAAATATAAAGATTTATAAAGAGGAAATAATTAAAAAAAAAGAGAAAAATTAAAAATCCATTACAAGAGACGCATTTGGCATTTTTGTACCATTTTCGTTTTGTTTAATATTCTTTACCCTTTCAAATTTAATTGTTTTTGAAGTCGGTCAATACTAGTTATCTTATGTTATTTAATAGATATCATATCCGTATTGTATGTATACTCTTACACGTACATCTGATATTTTTTTTAATTTTCCACAGAAAACATGTATGGAATTATCCCATATACGTATGTCGGACAATTTTTTCGGATACATTTTCCAGAGAAATTTTCTAGGATATATTTCGTATCGAAATGCCCCATACATATTTGAAAAACGTTATGGACATATATTTTATATTTATTTTGGCATGTATATACAAATACAAAAGGACAAAACATACTGTATTTTTTTTTCTAAAATTAAGGTGGAGGAAAAATGGGACAAAAATTATAATTGGGAAGATATATAAATGGCGTGAACGTGAAAGAGGAGAGGCATGGTCCCATGTAATAGTGGGGAAGGGACCTATATATGTCTCCTTGTACGGGCACATGTCCCTCTTCATGTACTACCTTATTTCCTTACAAAATCATTCATTCAAATGAATTTCAAAGGTTGGACCATATACGTCATCATCAACTTTTATTAATGTCATTGGTTACATACAATATGCATGGTCATTGATTACATACAATATGGTACGCGTATACATATGTATGCAACTTCGCAAAATAACTATTTGACATGCAGTGGAAGGAAATTCGAATGTTGCTTAGCGGGCAATTAATTTGGGTTCCCACATGCTCATGACACATTATATGTATATGCATGAATGTATGTGAGAGAGAGAGAGAAAAAGAGAGAAGGGCATGCCACATGATATATGTATGTATCTATGTATGTATGTATGTACCACTACAAAAAAACCTGCATATAGCGACGGAATTTGCGACAGAAATTTCCGTGGCACAGAAAATTGCGACGAAATATGACGATTTTACGATAGAACGTGGAAAAAAATTATCCGTCGCAAACAGTCGCAAAATCCGTCGCAATTTGCTACGGTTTGCGACGGATAATTCTGTCACAACAAAGAAATAGATGATTTGCGACGGAAAATAAAAATTGCGACGGATTGCGACAGAATATTCCGTCGCAATGTATTTAGTTTCGGTTTTCGACGAAATTTTTTGAATTTTGGCGCGTAAATAAATTTCATTTTGTGACGGATTGCGACGGAAAATTCCGTCTCAAAACACAATATAAAACCACGAGTCGTCTTCTTCGTCAGATTCAAAGATTTTCGGAAAAAAATAAAAATCGCCAAATTTTTCCCATAACGTAATATATATGTATTTATATTTATATATATGTGTGTGTTTGATGTGTTTGTATGTGTTTATGTATGTGTATGTGTGTGTAAGTGAATGTGTATATATATGTGTGAATGTGTATGTGTGTGTTTATATATGTGTGTAAGTGAATGTGTATGTATATGTGAATGTGTATGTGTGTGTTTATATGTATATGTATGTGTATATATATATGTGAATATGAATATGTATGTGTATGTATATGTGATTGTATGTGTATATGAATATGTGTATATGTGTGTATTTATATGTATGTGTATGTGTTTGTGAAATGTGTATGTGTATGAATATTTATGTATGTGTATATATGTGTATATGTGTATATGTGTGAATGTGTATGTGTGTTTGTGTATATGAAAATATATGTATATATATATGTATATTTGTATGTATGTAATGTATGTGTATGTTGTATATGAAAATATGTGTATATATATGTATGTATATTTGTATGTATGTAATGTATGTGTATGAATGTATGTATATATGAAAATGTATATATGTATGTGTATATATAGTATATAATTTTTTTATATTTTTTTTAAATTTTTTAAAACATTTGCGACGGAATGCGATGGAAAAAAATCCGTCGCAAATTGCGACGGAATTATCCGTCACTTCCCGTCGCAAAACGCAGATTTTTTTCCGTCGCAAAAATGCGACGAATTAACGACCGTTATACGTTTGCGACAGCGCTATACCGACGGAAATAAATCCGTCGCATTCCGTCGTAAATTCTTAATTGCGACGGATTTTCTTTATATTTGCGACGGATTTTTCCGTCGCTATATAACTATTTTCTTGTAGTGTATGTATGTATGTATGGAAGATAAAAAGAGAGGTCGTGTGAGTGGGAATATTGAAGGGTACACGTGAGAGAGGAACCCTAAGCCTTAACCCTAACCATCCATCATGTTAGTGTCTATGGGAGCATCACTTTTTTTTACCATGAACATACTCTTGTTCATAATCATATATATATATATATGCACATATGTATATGTATGTACATAGTGTGTATATGTTTATACAGGTGTGATGTTGCATATTGTTAGTAAAAAAAAAGGCCCTAGTTACTCACGATGATTTTAACCTTTTTCTTAGGTGATAAAACTTTTATACTGGTAAAAATGTCATTTTACCAATTTCAACACAATCCTTTTGCAATAAATTCTAACACTGACAGTATTGCAGACATTTTTATAATATATTATAAATACGAAAAAAACAAATGATACTTAAATGGAAATAAGGGTTTTTTGCTAAAAAATTTATAAATCTGTATACGATCGTGAAATTAAAATATTAGTATTCTACATATTTTTGTATCAGTATAATTAAAACTAGCTAGGATCAACATCAAATAAATCAGATTTTTTTTCGCATATGATTGTTTTGTTATTAGAATGTTTAATTTTAAATTCTGAAAATAATCGTACAATATGATTCTAACATCTAGAAAACATACGTGTTAATGTTCTTTCTCTGTATAGCACCTTATTGTCCAAATGCATAAATTTGAAATTGGGAATTGTGCCTTGGGATAAGTTTTGTTTTATTGGCGTTTTTTTATTAATTATATATAGTATATACTATATATTTCGTTGGATATATTATATTAGAATAGAAGTCTCATTATTAAATTTTATTGGCTGATGGAGTGGACATTATTTTCAGCGATCATGTGACTCTTTGGGACCCAATTCTTAATCATTGATATTCCATTTCCTATTTTTTCCAAGCCATTATATACTTCATTTACAAATATTATCTCCCCTAATTATTCTTTGAAATATAAATTAACATTTTAAAATTTTAACATCCCATATAAATTAAAACTTATTAGCTTTCACTATAGATCGAACAATTAAAAAAGGAACTCGCATGAGGACTAGATATTTTATGTGATATCTCTATACATGAATTCTACCCTATCTAAAAAAAGGTAGCAATTGGACTTTTTCTCGGTGGATTTATAAACATCTTAAACTATTTAGTGTTTAACATTAAAAAAATATATGATTCCATTTGGGATGAAGATATTCATATAGTTTTGGATTTTATTAGGATTTAATTCATATTTTAAAAATATTTTTTTATATTTCGTTTAATTCGTTTTTTGTTTATTTTTAGAATTATTTAAATTCAATTGATTTATTTTGAAAACATCATCTCATTTTATTTTGAAAATTAATTTCTTTTTAGATAATATTACATGTTATTCCATTCATTTGATAATTTATATCCAAATCAAATTATTATCTCTAAATCCAACTCCAACGATATAAAAAGGGATATTGGTTTGGATTAATCAGCTTACTGTATGCTTATATTAATGTAAAAAATTTGAATTTTTAGGATTTATTAAAAATTAGAAACAGTATAATTCATTTACCCAATTTAACACAAGGATGTTAGGTTTCCTGGTAATAAAATATATATCTGCATGTATTACGTCAGAAGAGGAATCTAACAACTTGGTGTAACAAATATAAATACACGTAAGCATAAATGTACATTTGTCTTTATTAGTCATGAATGGCTTGCCATTAATTATAACTGATAAATAATAATACTCGATAAAGACATGAAAACAATACGCGGATGTCACATTGTTTGGCACTTTAAGCGGTTTTCTAGTTATAAATTTGCATGTAAAATGTGATATTATTGCAAACCTTTATAAGGCAAAGGATTATCAATTTGATTTCTACAATATTTTTCGAAACTGAATTAAATTCTGTGACGTATAACTTAAAATTCAATGTCGGTGAAAATACCGGAACAATAAATAGTAATTAATCTTTTTTTAAAACCTGATTACCGTATGAAAAACGTAATATAGGGTTTTCGAGAAAATATAAAGGGCGTGACGTAAGAAACTGACACGAAGTGTGTGGTTTTGGACCGAAGCGGTCTCAAAAGACCAACCCCTACATGTAAATCTTTTCCACCACACACGTACACATCATCATCATCATCATCATCATCATCATCATCCAGTTATTATAAGTAGGGGGACATGACATGAAATACTGAACTATACTTTGCGTACCCAGATAGTCGTTAGATACGTGAAATACAGTGAGTTATATATATTTAATATAACATTAGGTTGAAAACCCCATGTACGATTATTATAAGTTTGGGCATAATATATATTATAAGGTGTTAAAAGAAGAGCCTCCGTGGTTTGTATGTTCAGAGGGAATAATAATATCTTGGATCCATTTTTTTATATTAATAAAACACGCATTACTTAATTAATCCAATTACGAGGAGATAATATAGCTGGAATCTTATTATATATATCAAATCAAACAGAAACTAAAAAATAAAATAAAAAAAGTTTTCACACACACATATTCTTTTCAACCAAAGAATCAAATGCTGTCCATAAAGAAAATGATGGATTTACATGGATATAGTTATATATATATATATATGTATGTATAATAGGGAAACGTAACATATGTAAATGCAGTAATGCATGAACTATCACGTGACCTCCTCTTCTTCACAGGGACAGAGATAGGATGAGACAGAAAGATGCCAACAAACAAAACCCCAATACCCGAGAAAAGGGTTCTCTCTCTCTCTCTCTCTCTCTCTCTATTTAAGAGGCTTCACTGTCTCTCTCAGTCTTTTAACGCAACAACTTTTGTGGAGGAGAGAAAGCGATTTTACACAAAGAGTAAGAGTTTCTATATATACAGAGCCATACACAGACCTCTATACAGAGACGTAGAGAGAGAGAGAGAGAGAGAGAGAGAGAGAGAGAGAGAGAGTCTGTGTTCTTGAGCTCTCCTTTTCCTCTTGGGTTCTGTGGAAACATTGTGTTGCATCAAAAAAATTTATAAAAAAAAGTTGTATTATATATAAATTTATCAGAAGAAATGCAACAGCACCTGATGCAGATGCAGCCCATGATGGCTGGTTACTACCCCGGCAATGTCACCTCTGATCATATCCAACAGGTTTCTTCTTCTTCTTCCTCCTCCTCTTTCTTTATTCTCTCCTCACCCACTTTTTTGTTTTCCATTTTTTAAACTTTATTTTTGGGTTGTGTATTACATGATCTTGAAGACGCTGTTTGGATTCTTACTAGCAAAAAACCTATTTTTGTTACTTTCATTTATCTCCTTACAAAAAAGCTTATTTCTTTGGCATGGGTATTTAATTTCGGTTCGAAGATTACTTAACGTGTTAGAATCAAGGGTTTTTCTCTAATCTCCTAGTAGATTCACCGGTCTTATCAGTCTTAAAAACCCTAATAATGTCCGTACAGGTACAGCTCCCATGGTCTTACCCATTTGGTCGTTCGCACTGTTCCTCACAGTACCGTTAAATTCGTCAAAGATTCGCTATATCTCTCTCCAGATTCGGTCTTTCTCATTTACACCTCTTTCTGACAGAAAAAAAGGGGATGAGATTCTTCTTGGGTCCAGTTTCTTAAGAAACACTTTAACCTCTAGTTAGGGCATCTTCAGTTCAGTCAAAATTAGACTGAGCAGAGAATCTGTTTGGTATTTACTTCGTCAAAATGATTCATGAACATGAGAAACCCATGTTCTGTTCTTTATGCGTTTTATGTCTGAACATAAGATATCGGAAAACGAAATGATGTTAGCGCATATATATACACATACATTGCCTGTATTGTGGTCCATGGAAGAGTGTCATCAATAGATCTTTGGTTCCATACATTGGTTTTTTTTTTTACGTGTTGTGTTCCGCTTCTTGCTTATAGTCTTTACTCGAACGCAGTCAATGTGGTCCGTGGCCGACTGGTCCTAGCATTAAATCACGGTGGTCCTCCTTTTGTTTCTGAAATCTAATACGAGAAAATCTCCCGTACCCTTTTCATGAGCAAAACCAACAAGTGGGGATTAACTTCTGATCTCCGTGTCGTTAGATTGATAATCTGTCCGTTCAATCTGCAGTACCTCGACGAGAACAAGTCGTTGATTCTGAAGATTGTCGAGTCTCAGAATTCCGGAAAGCTCGGCGAGTGTGCCGAGTAAGAACACGACCTTGTTTTCTTTTTCACTCCCTAAAGAAAACGTTTTAATGGGCGAATGATTCGATGATTCTTGGTTTATATAAATAATGTTGCAGGAATCAAGCAAGGCTTCAAAGGAACCTCATGTACTTGGCTGCAATTGCGGATTCTCAGCCTCAGCCACCAAGCCTGCAGAGCCAGGTAAATATGAAATCGTCACCGACGAATCAATCAGATAAACAGTCATATCGAAATTTGAAATGTTTTTGGTAGCAGTATGCCTCTGGTGGCGGGATGATCCAACCAGGAGCCTCGCACTACTTGCAGAACCAGACAGCAACTCAGATGACGACACCTCAGGCGTTAATGGCGGCTCGCTCTTCCATGTTGTACGGCCACCAGCAGCAGCATCAGCCTTACGCCACGTCGTTGCACCACAGCCAGCTCGGGATGAGCTCGAGCAGCGGAAGCGGCGGCGGCGGCTCCGGCCTCCATATCTTGCAGGGTGAAGTCGGAACCTCTGGAGGAAACGGAGGGTTCCATGATTTCGGACGCGGGAAGCCAGAACTTGGGATCGGAAGCGGCGGCTTTGATGGCCGGGGAGGAAGTTCCGGCGACGGAGGAGATACCCTTTACTTGAAATCGTCGGACGAAGGGAACTGACAAAGTGTTTGTCTCAGAAGCAGTGGTAATAAAAGGATGTGATGGTGATTAGGGTTTTTTGCTTTAGTTTGCTTGTTGAACAAGCAAGTGGATCAGACGGAATTCAAGAACATGAATCCTTTTTTTTAATCTTCGTCTTCCTATTTAGTTTTGTCTGCAACGATGGACTCTTTCTTCGTATCTCAATGCGTTCCTTGTGTCGGAAGAATGCATTGAATATAAGAATCTGGAATGTCGGTTCGGTTCTATGCGTACCATCGGTATTTTGATAACCAAGATTTGAGATTCTGATTTATTGACTGGTTTGAGAACCGGTTTATGTTTCCGTTACAAACCGGGTTGAATTGGGCTTAAATTAATGGGCTTGTTTTAAGTTTTGGCCCGACATTGAATGTACTATTTGGTGTAGATATGAGAATAAGTAACATGCCTTTCTTCAGTGATATGCTTTTTTTTTTATATGTGATATGTTGTATTTTATTTATCATCAATGCTGTAGGAATTGTTTAGTACATATAATTATGTAACAATTGGCATGTTGCAATAATAATAATAACGAGGAATTGTTTTAGCAATGAAATTCACAAACATTACACAAAAAATAATTACCAACATTGCAATTTTATATTCATAAATGACATATAATATGACTTTTTTTTTTGTTATTCTTGAAACGCTTCGGCGATCATAGCAATGAGACCTCCGATTCCTCCACCTTCACCTTCTTCTTCTTCTTCTTCTTCTTCATCCTCACTACTTTCTTCTTCCTCTTCTCCTTCTTCTCCTTCTTCCTCTCCTTCTTCCCCGGCGTGGCCGCCTCCGCCTCCATGGCGGTGGCGGCGGTGCACGACTTTCTTCACAACGGCGACGATCTTCTCCCTCTTGGACACGCGTTCCTTCTTCTTCTTGTCATCCTCTTTCTCGTCCTTGGAATGGTGGAGATGGAATATTCCCCGGTGCCGGTGGAATATTCCCCTATCTTTCTCCGGCGATGAGTCCGGCGATGATCCGTCGCCGTCGTTCTGCTTGGAGTGAGCCTCTAGACTCTGTTTCTCCATCTTCTTTGTTCTTGTTCTTGTTTTGTTTTCTTCTTTGATGTATATGAATGATCTTCATGTTAACATATATATATATATATATATGTATATATATATATACGTACTAATATACACGCGCTTTATATATATATACACACACACTTGCCTTCGCATTTAGGTGTCTCTATCTAGGCATGCGCTTATATAAATACAATATTTATTTATAGGGTATATAGATTTAATATAGCTAGCTAGCTAGCGTGGTGCGAAATGTTTGACTTGACCAACGGTCAAAGAGACTATTACTGTGTCGAGGTGGTGTTTTTGGATTTGTTTTTTTTTTAAAGCGAAATATTATAATGTTCATATTTCAGAAATTTTTCCAATACATACATCTTGATACAATTTATTCGAGCTGCCCCTACATACCCTAATTTATTATAATCATTCTAAATATAGCCAAAGTTACACACATGGAATGTTACCGCATTAAATATCTTTCGCGTGATAATCCAAATGACAAATGAGATTCGGTCAAGGGCGGATAACAATTGAACCGGACCAGCTCCATACCCACGGGCCACTCGTACTTAATTAATACATGCGTATATGTCACACAATATATATACACACACACACACATGGATATATGTCACAATATATATGTGTGTGTGTGTATATATATATATATATAAGAAAGGCGACTGACGACAAGTTATTATAAAAAGGACAGTCAGCATTGGTTTTGTACGGATTGTCACTTGTTCCATGTAAAAGAGTGTGTGTAATTATATAGTTTAATTTAAATCTCAGGCCAAAAAAAAAGAACAATAAACAAGAGAACCATAATCATACGATACCATCACTATCATAACAATTATCATGCGTCATATTATATCCATTCCATATATCATATTTACATATATATAAATATATGTATATATCCCACTAGATATGATGTGAAAGAGTTGACTGTCAAAACAAAATCTTAAGTATCCGACTATCTGTGTCTAATTAAAAATATCTGAATACATTCAAAATAGATATAATAAGAACTATTTCAAAACTTTTAAAAAATTAAAATTTGAAATTCAATAGCATATGTTTTGTCTTGTAGGTATTGTAAATAAGGAATGATAGATAGGAATTCTAAATATGAAATCGTAAGATACAAAATTCATAAATTTGTATTAGTTATTGAAAAAAGATTGGCACACCTTATTTCATATATTTAATAAATTGGTCCAAACTGCAATATTAGTCTGACGTGTTATTACTGCAAAAATAATAAAAGCTCTCGATCCAACGGCTGAGAATGCATCAGAAGACGAAACGACGACACGATTGCTTCGCTTTAAAGAAATAAGAAAATATGAAAAAGAAACGGAAAATCTAATAATATAATAAAAGCCTAAAGAAAAAGGGAAAAAGGAAAAAAAAATCCCTAATTCTCTCTCTCTAGTTTTCCTCTCTCTCTAAAAGGGAATGGAACCCAACGAAAGCCACCACCACCAACAGCAGCAGCGTCTCAGTTCTCCATACTTTCTCCATCCCCACCACAATCTCCATCACCACCACCCAACCACCACCTCTGCCTCCTCCTCCGCCGCAACCACAGCCTCGTCCGCCTCCGCGGTTCCGTCGTCCAACAATGGGTTTTTGCCGCCGCCGCCGCCGAACGACGGGTCTTCTCTCGTCGTGTACCCTCATTCGGTGCCGTCTTCGGCGGTGGTGGCGCCGATGGAGCCGACAAAGAGGAAGAGAGGACGGCCGAGGAAGTACGGAACGCCGGAGCAAGCTCTAGCGGCGAAGAAAATGGCGTCTTCTGCGAGCAGCTCGTCAGGGATAGGAGGGAACAGTTGGCCGCGGCTGCGGGAGGTACGGCATCGTCTAATTCTGGGTCTTCGAGAAAATCCCTGTTGGATTCTGTCGGTGAGTGCTGGTTTCGAGAAAACCCTTTTGTTGCGTCATCATATTATCGGTGGATTTGTTGTTATTGCTGCCAAGTTTGCTATTTTCTGTCGAATTTGGATGTTATTGTTGCAAATGTATTGAAAGTTGGGCGTGTTAATGGTGGGATTTATCAAATTCTGTTTCGTCTCCGCGCTATTGGTTGCAAATGCAACATCACATGAGAATTTTGTAAGATTGGGTGTTATATATGAGCAAGTTGATCTCTTTTCACGGTGAGGTTTAAGGTGATGTGTGTGGTATGAGGATCCATGATGCTGTTTTTCTTCTCCGCAGCGGAATCGATTTGAATTCTGTGGTTCTGTCTGCAATTCCCCATGCTTTAGTTAATCCTTCATTAAAATCTCATCATACCAATGATTTATCTGTTGATTTGTTTGATTTATACTGTTTTGGTTTATCCATTTTTTTTTGTTTAATTCAGTTCTTTCTTGATACATTGATCTCCTACATATATATATATGTATTCTATTCTCCATTTCCTGAGCTCCCATGAAATTCTCCGGTTGGTTTATGCAGGAAAAACTGGGCAAAGCTTTACTCCTCATATTGTTAATATAGCTCCTGGTGAGGTAGGCATTCTTTGTTCATGTTTTGATCTATTCAAGAATTGTTTAAATCTAATATGGGTGAGGGAGTTGCCAGTGGTTGTCTATGATTGTTCTGCTGATGCTAAGACAAAACAAAGAAGTATTCAACTCTTTTATATGTTCTTTTATGGCTGATGCTGATAGGATGTGGCCCAAAAAATTGTGCTGTTTGCCCAACAAAGCAAGCATGAACTATGCGTTCTTTCTGCGTCAGGAACCATCTCGAATGCATCGTTGCGCCAACCAGCTACATCTGGAGGCATTGTATCATATGAGGTGGTTCTCTTGCTCCTATCTGTTCTCTGTAAATTGGTTCTTAAAGTTGCTTTTGTTACTTTTCCTCCAAGGAGAAAGAAAGCTAATGCCATGGATTTTGGAAAGGCTATTTAGTTCACTTCAAGAGCATAGTTCAATATTTGTTACTTATTGTGCGAACTAGAAGGATTGGTTCTTGGTTCACTCTATTGTCGAAATTCTAAGGATTTGTTCTAGTTAGTTTCCGAATCCTTACGTCTAGCACACTATGTATTCTATGCATTTATTTCTTCTTGTTACAAACTAAGGCTGCATGATTTTTTTCCAGGGTCAATATGAGATTGTCTCACTGTGTGGATCTTGTATTCGGGCAGAGCTTGGAGGTAAAAGTGGTAGTCTTAGTGTCTGTTTATCTGGCGCAGATGGTCAGATCATCGGTGGAGGAGTCGGGGGACACCTAATCGCTGCTGGCCCAGTTCAGGTACAATCCTGTACCGTTATAGGTTCAACGCATATGGATGGACATGTGTGCGTGACTGGTCATGTATTAGATTATATTATATAGATACATCCCTTCTTTTCCAACAATCTCATACTCAGCTTCACGGTTTAAGAAGATTTGCCAACAAACATCTCATCTGATCAAGTCCTATTGTATGAGTTCTGCCTTAAATGTACTTGAAAATAGAAGTGAAATTCAGGACTGTTTATAACATTTGTCAGGCTAAACTTGGCAGTTCATAACTTCAGTTGATTCTCTTACATAGCTGCTTGTTCGTCTCCCAAAATACAGGTGATTCTTGGAACATTTCAGCTTGACAGAAAGAAGGATGCGAGCAGTGGTGTGAAAGGCGATGCTTCTGGAAGTGGAAGCAGGTTGCCCTCTCCTTCTGGCAACACATCAATGCTTGGTTTTGGCTTTCGGTCTGGTATGGAACCATCGGGACGAAATCCCGTGAGGGGAAACGATGAGCATCATCACCAAACCGCCATGGGTGCTCATTTCATGGTTCAAGCACACCAGGGCATGCACATGGCACATTCTCGGCCATCCGAGTGGGGAACCAGCAGTCATGACGGTAGGAGCAGTGCCGGCTATGATTTATCAGGTAAAGCCCGCAACTTGTTTCATCTGGAATCTGGACACATGAGCACGTTTTGCCAAAGGCTTTCATATATTCATGAAAGCACTT
This sequence comes from Tarenaya hassleriana, assembly GCF_000463585.1. Classification (NCBI taxonomy): domain Eukaryota; kingdom Viridiplantae; phylum Streptophyta; class Magnoliopsida; order Brassicales; family Cleomaceae; genus Tarenaya; species Tarenaya hassleriana. The sequence continues at coordinate 3,177,355 of NW_010968505.1, read as the reverse complement.
GTTTCTTGGTAGTAAGGTAGACATGTGTCTGGTTGAACCAGTGATGAAACTCTGAACCAAACTCCTAAGTGAGAGATTTGGTTTATGGATACTGTTTTCGGACAAGTCTTTGGTTTTGCTTAATTGGAACCAGATCTTTGATCAAAGTTCCAAACCCTTTTAGGACTGCTTGACCCTCGTTTAGGGCTGTCTGTGTAAGTTTGGATGACCTGTGATAAGATATTTACAGGGAGTTATAAAAGTAGAGATCCTCTTCTCTGCTCATTTTTCTTAATATCTCTTGTGTTTAGTCGATATTATGAGTAAAGATGCATTGAAGATCTAGATGCCAGGAGCTGGTTTCCTGTTCTTGAAGAGTTTGCAACAATTTCAGGATTGAGAGTATTGGGTATTATTAGTCAATACCCTAAACCATTGTCCTGTCCTATCTAAAAGCAATCTTAGTCGACTATTTCCGAAATAAACATCGCTGAGACTGCCGTTTTTCCAGGGTTTTCGGTTTCCTCCTTTGAAATATGCTGTAACCCGCAAGTCTCTCGCTCTCTCTCTCGTGCAGGACGGACAGGGCATGAGTCATCTGAAAACGGAGACTACCAGCAAATGCCAGATTAGGAGGGAGTGAAGATGGTTCCAGGGAGACATGAGATGGAAACTGAACCACAACGAAAGAGGACTGACCATGCCTGTAGATTTTCTCTTCAGAAAAGACAGGACAGGACAGAAACAGAAGAGAACAGAACAGATGCTGATGCCTTTTCTTCTTCTTTTTTTTTTTTTCCTTGTGTGATATAACTTCACACCCTATACCGGTTTTGCAGCTGACTCTGCTTCTGTTTTACCCCTCCTTATTCTCCTTCTCCCCTTTTGTTTTTCATTACTTTTGTTTTTGTTTATTTTAAGGAAAACAATGCTCTCTCATAGGAATATATTGCAATTTGACTGATACTTGAATTTCTTAGTTTTATCTGCTTGGATTCTTGATGTAATGTATTGTATAGTGTTTAAATTGTGACGGTTTTCTTGATATATCTAAGGTTTGAATCATGCGTTAAAATGGTCATCACTCTAAAATAATAATTAAAATATGTAATATATTGTTATAAAATCGTAGAAATATAAACCATCCGAAAATTAGATAGTGAAATAATATATTTATAAATCGAAACTGAAATAATATATTTCTATTTATAGAAATTTTGAAGTTACTATTGTTTCTAGATTTATAATATTTTGGTAATATTTTGTTTTTTGAGTTTGAAAAAACTGCAAAAAAAATGTAGGAAAAAGTTCCTGTTATGTGATATCATTTTCCCTATTTTATAAAATCTTGGTATTAAAATGTAAATTATTAAAATTTGAACATGAGATTGCTGGTCTCAAAAGTTTGGATCTTTATTTTTTCCTGCATTTCTTCTTGTAATATATCTATTAATTAACTCGCCTGTGGATATTAATTATACAATCTCCCAATTCCCACCAGCTTTTACCCTCCCAACATGCTAATATAAACATTAGTTTATTATTGATTTTTTTAGGAGTTTATATGAATGTGTGTGCGTATATATATTATCTTGGTAAATTTCACTTGATTGATTATGCTTTTGTAGAAACAGCTTAAGCTTTTTAGTCTGCAGCTATGTCCAGGAACTTTGAATCGATGCTGACGAAAGTCTAAAGATCCTCAAGGCGAAGGCAAATCTCCCGGAGATTTCTCCTCGGCAACGACACGGAACCCAAGTCGGTCTTCTTTTGTCTCCTCCTTTGTTTCTGCCTTCCTATATCAGCTTCTTCGTCTTCCTGCCTTCTGTTCAAAGATTTGACCTTGATCGGTTTCAGTGATCCGAATCGCGTTTCGTCGAGACGGGTCTTTCTTATTTTCTCACCAGAATCGTCAGGTGTGCTTTCTCGTCGGCTTAGATCTCTGTTCCGTTTCTGGGTTTTTTTCTCTTTGCAGGTTATTTTTCCAGGAAAAAAGTTTTGTGGGGTTGGGGGTTTCGTGATTTGCTTGATTCCGTGTCACGAGTTCCGATATTCAGAGATCTTGATTTCCTTCCTTCTGGGTTTGTGGGTGTCAAGTTATTCATGTTCTTGACATCAATGATCCGCGAGATCCAGCAACTGGAATCAGCTCAGGTGTGTCAGTTTGCGAACATGGCGGTCTGTTGATTGGTCTTCTGGTTCTCAATGTCTACGCCGAGGTTTATTCGGTATCGGATTCGTTAGGGTTTATGTCTCGGTTCATGTAGATGGATGGATTGAGCAAGTGATAGATTAGGTATGAGCACGTTAAGAGCTCTGGCTCTTGGATTACTATCGTTTGCCCTACTGGCTTTGGTTTCTGGTGACAACGAATACGTGAGCTGCAACTGCGATGACGAAGGGCTGTTGAGTGTTCATACGATTCTGGAATGCCAGAGGGTAAGCGATTTCCTCATCGCCATCGCCTATTTCTCGATTCCCCTCGAGCTCCTCTACTTCATCAGCTTCTCGAACGTGCCATTCAAATGGGTTCTCGTCCAGTTCATCGCCTTCATCGTGCTGTGCGGGTTAACCCACTTGCTGAACGCGTGGACGTATTATGGACCGCACTCTT
>NW_010968505.1:3158414-3174454 GCF_000463585.1 Tarenaya hassleriana | reverse complement strand
CTCTTTCCAGCTGATGCTATGGCTCACAATCTTCAAGTTCCTCACGGCTCTCGTCTCATGCGCCACCGCCATCACGCTGCTGACTCTGATCCCCCTCCTGTTGAAATGGAAGGTCCGGGAGCTTTACCTGAAGCAGAATGTGTTGGAATTGAACGAGGAGGTCGGGATGATGAAGAAGCAGAAGGAAATGAGTATGCACGTGCGGATGCTGACTCGTGAAATCAGGAAGTCCCTCGATAAGCACACGATATTGCGGACCACTCTCGTCGAGATCTCCAAGATTCTGGACTTGCAGAACTCTGCTGTGTGGTTGCCAAACGAGAACAGAACCGAGATGCATCTGACTCACGAGCTGAGAGCGAATCCATTGAGGAGTTTCAGATCAATCCCGGTTAACGAACCTGGTGTTCTTCAGGTGCGAGAGACTAAAGTAGTGACAATCCTGGGGAAAGATTCTGTGCTCGCGGTTGAGAGCAGTGGCGGTGCCGAAGGGTTTGGTCCAGTGGCGGCAATCCGGATGCCCATGCTCCACGGCTCGAATTTCAAAGGAGGGACTCCCGAGTTTGTGGATACTTCTTACGCCATAATGGTTTTGGTACTTCCGGACGTAAATTCGCGGGATTGGAGCGAGAAAGAGTTGGAGATAGTGGAGGTGGTTGCCGATCAGGTAGCCGTTGCTCTATCGCATGCCTCGGTTCTCGAAGAATCTCAGCTGATGAGGGAGAAGCTCGGTATTCAGAACCGAGCCTTGTTGCGGGCTAAGCAGAATGCCATGATGGCTAGCCAAGCAAGACACACTTGCCAGAAAGTGATGAGCCATGGAATGAGGAGACCCATGCACACGATCTTGGGCCTTCTTTCGATGTTTCAGTCGGAAAATATGAATCATGATCAGAGGATCATCGTCGATGCATTGGTGAAAACGAGCACGGTCCTATCGACCCTGATAAACGATGTGATCGACATATCTCCAAAAGACAACGGGAAATCTCCCTTGGAGATAAAGCGGTTCCATCTGCATTCCCTGATAAGAGAAGTGGTTTGTGTGGCTAAGTGCTTGTCTGTCTACAAAGGGTATGGGTTCGAGATGGACATTCAGACCCGTCTCCCGAATTTAGTCGTGGGCGATGAGAAGAGGGCGTTCCAGCTGGTCTTGTACATGCTCGGCTATGTCTTGGATATGCAAGATGGGGGCAAAATCGTGGCGTTACGGGTTATCTCCGAGAGTGGCAGCGGTCAGGACAAGAACAGAAGAGAGACGGGAATGTGGAAATCTCACGTGACAGACGACTGTGTTGGGGTGAAGTTTGAAGTAGACATCAATGATAAAAATCCGCAATCGGATGGCTCGTATATCGCTACGAGGCATTTCCCGGGCACAAGATACAAGAGCAATGGTATCAAGGAGGGTTTGAGCTTAGGGATGTGTAGAAAACTTGCACAGGTGAGTTTAAAACTAAAAAACCTTCTTCCATGGTTTGGTTTTCTGTCATTGTGTCTCCATTAGCATAGTTTGTAATTGTTCTACAGATGATGCAAGGTAACATATGGATATCGCCCAAATCGCGTGGACAGCACCAGAGCATGACACTGGTTCTGAGGTTCCAAACCCGACCCTCGGTAAGAAGAGCCGTCTTAGGAGGACCGGACCAAAGCCCGAACCCGAACTCCAACACCCATCTGCGGGGTCTGCGCGTTACGCTGGCTGACGACGACGACGTGAACAGAACCGTGACGAAACGGCTGCTGGAGAAACTCGGGTGCGAAGTGACGGCTGTATCGTCGGGGTTCGAGTGCTTGAGCTCGCTGGCCAACGCGGAGATGGCGTACAGGGTGGTGATATTGGACCTGCAGATGCCGGAGATGGACGGGTTCGAGGTGGCGGTGAAGGTGAGGAAGTTCAGCCGCGGGAGTAGGTGGCCGTTGATCGTGGCCTTGACGGCCAGCACGGAGGATCGCGTGAGGGAGAGGTGCCTGCAGATGGGCATGAACGGTTTGATCCAGAAGCCTGTTCTCTTGCACGTCATGGCCTCCGAGCTCAGACGCGTTCTTCAGAATTCTGGCGAATGACGGATGAAGAAATCGAATTGTTTTGTGTTATACAGTGAAGTATAGAGATGGAAATTTTGGGAGGGGTTTTATATTATTATATGCGACCGCATTAATTGTAACGAAGTTATGTTATTGATGAAATATTACACATCGCATGGCATTACATATCCATGTTCATGTGCTCCTTTTAGGGTTTATGTGAAGACATCGAAGAACCTTCCGTCTCTTTCGGCGGGTTTGTCCAGTCACTCTCCACATATCTGCTCGCAAAATGAAAAACAAATGAGTTGTCTCTAGAAGAAATAAAACACATGAATTTGTTACTTATTAAGTAAATATATAAATTTTATAAGAATTTTCTGAAAATTAGACAAATAAAAATTCGTGTATTTTGTTTGGGAATCAGTGTTGTAAAATTTATGATTTTAATAATAGTCACAAAAAAATGTTTATTTATTCGAGATTTTTTTTTCAATTTCATAAATAAAAAATAGCTAGTATTTTTCAAGGGAATTAATCTTTTGTTTTAATGTTTATTAGTACATTTAAATTTTTTTTTGCATCGTTTGTTTTAGTTTTGTTTCCGTTTCGAATAAAATTGAAAACTAAGATCAGCCTAATTTCACGTAAATCAATTTCTATTATATATTTTTTCGGATCAAATCAAATAAGAATCAATTCATTACAGAGCGGATAAAGTTAGGTAAGAAACCACCTAACCCAACTCCCGATCCACTGCACGTATACCTCGATTATATATATATATATATATATGGCTTTAATCTAATTAAAGGGCAATTTGAAAGAATAGAATATATTATTACATTTTCGCGGTTGATGATGCATGCATCAGTGTACATATTAGCTTTGATTATATTAAAAGAATGAATTAAATCACTATAATAATGTCCAACTAATGCTTTATCCTGCGGTCCTTTGTTGTATTTTTTTTTAAATTAATGCTCGTTTTATGGATCCCTTTTCAAAGTTATATAATTATTTCCTAACTGTCCTATGTTGGACTCTTTGCTTTTTAATTATCATCTTGGATTATATTGCTTAGGGTTTGCTTTTATATATCTATTTTTGCTTTGTAGAAGGTGTCAACCTTTTATTTTGTTTACGTCTTGGGAAGGGTTTTCTAGTGAAATAATCATAGATCTTATCAATGATATATTACTGTTAGAAGAATATTTTAGTTTTAAATTTTAATAGATTCAGTTATTTTGGATTTGGTTTTTTTATTTGGAAAAAAACTATATTATTCGGTATAATATTGGATGTAAAATTCTATAAGAATTCGTCACGTGTATGTTCAGTTTTTGTTATAAAAAAACATTAGCGTATTTTAAGTGATTTTCGTTTTACGAATGTATGATATTTTTTTTATATTTCGAATAAATAAACTTAGCACTATTATATATGATATTGATCTTCTCCACCACTAATATACAATATTATGAAGTGTATGCAGATAATAAAAAAAATATGAGTTAGGTTTGACAAGTGTTGGATAGTATATATATTATATGCACTAATGGATGTGTACCAAATGCACAAATATATATATTTAGCATAATTTAATGGTATCATATTATATATATTAATATATATACCTTAGGGTTTTGCATTTGCAAGAGGCGCCCATGTGGGAACCACGTGAGAATGGGCTCCTCTACTATTATATTTTTACGATTCCTCGAAGAAGCCGAGAAGGAAAAGTCTTGGAAATTTGTAAATCGACGACATTCAACTTGGACCGACCGATCTCTAACAATCCGGATCACATACCTAGCTAAACCACCATCAGAATTAAATCGATACAGACATATATATACGAAATTTTACATTAGTGTTGGATGGATGATATATAATCGTATAGAATTTAAAAGATTTTTTTTTTAATGGAAAACCGATTTTGGTGATGGTACCCAATCAATAACACTTACAAGAATATCAATAGACAAAATAAGATGGCATATTATGCATTATTGCATACGCTTATATTATACACACCTATATATACACGTTGATCGAAGAGAATCATTATTGCATGCGCATATACGCACACCTATATATATATATATATTGAAGAACATAAAGGAAATATTAACACATAAATTTTAAAAGAAGTTTAATTAAATATCAATAATTAAGATCATGTCAAGCAAATTACGAAGTGAAACTAATCCATGATCACAGCCAATAGTGGAAACCAAATGATGTACAACAAACACTAAATAGCATACTAGTAGTACCATCATTAATCAAGATCTCATTCTTATTATATCCGAAAATATATATTCTGTTAATTAGCCCTTTTCAATCCGTTTATTAATAACCCTGCCGAGTTTGAGACCAACCATAAGCATCTTGGCCGCCAACCTGCCCTCCTCCGCCGTTGACAAGATTTCCCGGCAAACCATACACCAGAAGCCCCTGGTTTACTTCTCCTCCGCCGCCTCCACCGCTCGGCGGCGATCCTCCTCCTCCAGCGAGCTCTCCCGGCCCTCCTCCCGCTCTCTCCTCCTCCTCCTCCAAAGGCAATCTCTCATACGTAGCGTTCGAGAACGTGGCCGTGATGAGCATCACTGGCCCTGCTGCGACCAGTGGCCCAACCACACTCCCCCCGACCACTTGGCCTTGGCCGCCGGCTAGGTATATGGTCAGGCCGGTGGACCCCGGCGGGGCGGGCCCTGGGAGGAACGAGCCCGTCAAGGAAAGAATCTCGAATCTTCCGTGTAAGGCCATAACCGATCCCGTTGCGCCTGTTCCACCGCCTCCTCCTCCGGCAGCGGCCGAGGATGAAGGTTGTCGGAGCGTGACATTTGCGACTGTTCCATTGCCGCTGAGGATACAAACGCCGCGTTGCCGCCGCCTAGCGAAGGTTGCCAGGGTTTCGACCACGTCGGAGCCGCTAACGATCTCCATGACGTGGCTCTTGAGCGCGTTGGGGCTGTCGCGCGTGACGAAGATCGGAGGCTTGGGTTTGTTCTTGGAGCCAGATGGGCGGCCTCGTGGGCGGCGCGTGGGAGCTTCCACGGCCCCCTCGCGTGGCTCGTGGTCGCTATGGTTGTCTCTCTCGTCGTCCACGTCCCGGTGATGGTTGTGACCGGGCTCACTCGCCGTGGACCCAAGGGCCGTGTTCATGGAGATGTGGAGATCGGGTTTCTTCATCTGAGATGAACTCGACGGCGTCGTTTCGAGGCCTGAGAGACCCACTTGTCCCGTCCACCATGGATTCGCCATAGTTGCACACCCCAAAAAAAGCAAAGACCAAGTACTTAATTCAAAAGACACAAAACCCTAATTTGCAAAGATCCGATCTTTAGATAAAAAAAAAAAAAAAAGAGTTAGAAACCCGAAAACCCACTTAAAGGTTTAGATCTTGAATTGAGAATAGAGGTTTGAGTTTAAAGAGACACAAGAACTTAAAAGGAACACGACAAGGATGATGCTCGCACTCGACAAGAAAGGGAAAAGACGTGACACATTTAGGCAAACAAATACGTATATTTAAACACTGTTTTGTTTTAAAGCGAGTTAAGACAAAGCCCCAAAAGAGTATGCGAATAATATATATAAAATTGACGTGAATTATAATATAATGGACACAAAGATGCTAGGGTTTCATAAGCCGCGTGTGTTCTTCTCTGACTAAAAAGCACTAAGAGTGAGCACTCACTGCCTCTCCATACAAGCTTTGGCGAGAAGAAGCAGACAGTGATGTCTGTGTAATTAGGGTTTTTTCACATTATTTAATTTCCGTGATAAAACTATGACATTTATTTTTGGAAAGGAATGTACCTTATATATATATGTGTGTGCGTGTATACACGATTATGTGTGTCGATAATCAATTGCCTAAGAACCTCGAGGTATAAAACACGAATAATCCTTATTCATTAATTAGTAGAAAAACATTTGTAAAATTATCCTTATTCAGTAGATATTTAAATAATGGCTCATGTTTTCGGAAGACGTATAAATATTATATACGTATTTACAAGAACCGACAAGAGAACAAATTAAATTTTAACCAAACACACAATGATTATATATATAACGACAGATATGATAACGTCAATGTCAAAATTGCACGTAAAAGAAATAAAACAAAAAATGAATGTGGAAATAGCAATATTCAAGTACGTAAACCACAAGATTTTATTTATTTAAACGTTATATATATATATATATGTGTGTGCTAGTTGGATTATCTCTCTCTATATATATATGATGGATGTGTTGTGCGGGTAAAAGTTAAATATATTCGTTAGATTAACTTGACATTTTGTCACATATACAGTATATAGTTTTGTATAAAAAGAATAAAATATTTGTTTGCGTTTTATATGAGTAAAAATATTAAAATATAAACAAAACTTGATAATTCCAACAAAATTATATGCATGATATTTGAGTTTATATATAGTTGGCACACATCTGTTCCCACTAGTTTTTCATATATATATATATATACGGTCTTGTTCAACATGATTCGTCAACCCTAGTATATAATATAATTTTCTTGTACAGATCAGTCATATATATTATATGATATCATGTTACATATCATCACATTTGAATTTCGAATGAATTGATTAAAAACAAATATACATATCAAGGAGTGATATATATACACACACACAAGTATCTTGTAAATGATATTTGATCTTTTATGATTTCGAATGTATAATTAGTGAAATTATGATAGAATTTGGTCTGCACATGTAGTTTATGTTTCTTTTTCACATACATTGAACCACTCTCAAATATACATATACATATACATATACATATACATATACATATACATATACATATACATATACATATAAAAATGGTGGACAAAAAGCAAAGGGGTGGTTGAACTCCTCGGGACTCTATGACACACAATAACGGGGCAAATTGATTATATAAAAAAGAATTGTTGAATCTTTCAATGCATGATTCAACGAGCTACAAGATTTGTGTTTCGTGTTGTTGTCTTAAAAACTATATCGTATTTTCCACGAATTTAATAATAAAGAGGATGCTTGAAAAAAAAAACACTAGTTTGACGAAATGGATGGGATAATGTATTTTAATATTATATATTTATTGGAAGTATGCAGTTAATGCAAGGGTATATTATATACGAATCGGATTATGACTGTTTGTCAATTTCTTATCAAATATCAGTAAATAACATATATGCTACAAACTATCATTATCTTAAAATAAAATAAAATTATAGAAACACAATCGCTTTCAGATTCAGCTGATTTATATACAGGTCCGTTATTTTCCATTCTAAATATATCAGAACTTATTGATTTGTTTCTCCTAAATATATACGAATTCATCATAATTTTGTTATTCAAGAGAGTAATGATGGACATTAGACCCATAAATTAAAAACGAGTCCTATATAGTTAGGACATAAAAAATGAATAAATTGTATATAAATAAGACGATTATTATTTTTCTATATAAATTGGATAAATTATATAAAAATTAATGGTGAATATTTTGATCGCTTTCTTCACTCAAATCAGGTTTTGTCTCATCCGCTGATTTGCTTGACTTCATTATTTATTGGGCCGGACCATCTCATAATGGCCCATTTATTAGGCCCATTTTTTCGAAAGTCAGTCACCGGCATTCCCACGCAATGGCGTCGTCTTCGTCGGCGAAGGAAAAAACGAGAGATAGCGAGGGCGAGCAATGGCGGATGATCTAATCGAAGGACTATCACCTCCTTTCAGCCACAACAGGGATCCGATTCACCGATTCCTGAAGCAGAAGATGCATTGAAGGAGTGTAATTCTTCTCCATGGCCGCCCTGGTTCTCAAGAGTGCCTTGAAGCGGTCGAAACCGGCAGAATCTACACCTGATGCAGCAGGTATACTATGTTGCAGAATATCTTCGTGCTTTCTCCGATCTATAGGAAGATATTATTCTTATAATATTATCATTAATATTGTTATGATTTACCCTAGATATTATGCTTAGAATATTCTATTGTATTTTGCTATATATTATGATGTATTCTTCCCATTATCAATAATAGAAAAACATTTTCCCTATTACGATCTGTTTCTCCTTGGTTTTGGTGTTGTTGTTTTCTGAAAATTCGGTTTCCTGTTTCGTGCTCTTCGAATTTAACCAATTTTGGTGTGGGAAATGGAAGCTTCGACTGGAATTTGCGTCTTTGACGTTCTCATTCTACATCGATGATCGGGGAGGGGGACTTAAAACCCTAATTTGGTCTCCTTTTGAATTAAAATTAGTAGCTGTTTTGGTTCTGTTAAGTTTTTTTGGTTTAATGATTTGATTTAGGTTCAAATTCCTGCGGCTCCAGTTCTCAAGAGCGCTCTGAAGTGGCAGAATCTGCACGGCGACAAGAAGGTATGTACAATTCCAACCGCAATTGGATTATATGATTAAGTGTTTGATTCTCCCATTCCACTAATTTTGGTCACTATAATTATATATGATTGGTTCTTTACATCTGCATCTTTTGAGTGATCAGTGATTGCTTAACTCGACTTTGTGTTCATCCTCGTAAATGGAAGAATTCTACAGTCTTTAACCAATCGCTTACATGAATTAGCATTCGTTAGCTAGTTACTGGTTTCAGGGTTAGCTTTAGGGAAGTTGTTTTTTCCCCTTTTCCTACAAAAAAATGTTCCTTTTTTCTTTCTATGTAAACGAAGTAGAAGCCATGGTTTGGCGTTGGCTTCAATTTGCAGCTCCTGAAATGCGTCTGAGGCTTAAGACAACAACTGAATACTGATGTCTCGGGACAGGTTATAGAAACAATGCAGAAGAATCGAAGATAACGACTCACATCAAGAACCCTTCGAAGTTCTTCGAGGTGCCGAAGCTTGCAATACAGTTGATTGATTAAGGCTGGAAAGCCAGAAACAAGCAAAGCAACCCCTTTTTTCCCGATCCTGGAGGCTGCCATGTCATTACCAACCCCCTTGTACATATCCCTTCGGTTCGAGCTGACTATCATGCATTGTTCTCCGCAGCACATGCTGTAGCCTGTAGCTGAGGTAAAAACTCATGGAATAGACATGATGAAACCGAAATAAATAGTGTAATGAAAGAGGTTTGATATCTTGTTGAAGGTTTTTTTGTTTCCCTCTCTCTCATAGTGCGTCGATAAAAAGCCAGATGACAGCTTTGTGGTGAGAACTGAGAACCCTTATAACATTGTTTTTTTTTTGTTACCCTTACCCCGTTACCCGCAAGTTTAGAGGCTATTTACTCCTGATTAGTTTACTAATATTGAATCTTCCGATTATGACACAGAGGAGGCGGATGCCCTGAAAGATGATACAACACCTGATGTGGCTGAGGTTGCTTCAACTGATGGACGAGAGGACAAAGAGTGACAAAATTCCGTGGTACGGCACCTTTTACCTTCTAATAAGTAAACATTACTGAGCTTATTAAATCACCACTAGAGTATTTGCGCATACCTCTTTTGTCCTTCAATGCAATCGAATATACCAATCAAAACTGGGTTCGGATTAAGAGATGGTGTATTCTTTCTCAGGTGCCAAACAGTTGTGGAAAAAAGAAGATGATGCACTATCAGGTTAGTAAAGATCAAAGAATTATGTATGTGTTCAACTTCAAACCCAGAGGAAAAACAAAAAAGTCTCCACCTTTACCAAAATTTTACACGATTAGTCTTTTAAGGATAATATGAAACGTTGAAAACAACAATGCAAGATACTGAATTTTGATTCTTTTGTAACGAGATGTTGCTAATCTCTTCGTGTTTTCAGTCCCAGTCTTCATCACGCAGCTGATCCTCTTCTCGCGGTGGCCGGACTATCAGAACAACCAGTCCTAAACTCTCTTCCTCGGCTCCTCTCGCCTTCAGAGCCGACCCTCTCTCCACCTTCAGACCTTCCCCGTCTCCTCCGACAGCCACCAGATAGAACCCGTCTTCAGCCTCGACCGTCTTCCTCTCCCGATCCACCACCGCCACCAAAGCTTCCTCCTTTGCCCTCCATGGCAATACCTTTCTATCGTCCCTAAATGCCACCGCCACCCCACCCTTTGTTATAGCTGTCACTAGCTCCCACCCTGGCAATACCATCCATCTACTCCACTCCTTCTCGGCCTCCACAATGCCGAATTGCCCTCCTGGTTTGGACTCCATTGGAGCTTCCACAACCTTCTCTCTCCCTTCCTCGGCCTTGCAAACCGGTAGGACCGCCACTGACGTTGCCTCCGCTAGCTCCCCGAACCGCAGTCTCACCACCGGGACACGAACCCAGTTGGGTTCGGTTTCATCCTCCTTGCTTCCTCCCCCTCCGCCTTTTCCACCTTGTAGCTCTCTTACCACCTCGTTCTTAGCCTTGTCTGATTCCGCGACCTCCAACGCTTGCTCTAACATGGCGGTTCGCTGCTCCGATGGGTTCCTGTACTCTCTGCTCTGTCTATAATACATGAAGGAGAGACAGTCCCCAGGTAAGTTGTAATCGAACGATTGCAATCCTTTGTCCCCTCTCCTCCTCGGGTAATCCTTGATGGCTCGAGCCAAATCCTGCGCCTTCTTCGCGTCGAATCCAAGTCCGACGATGTACTTAGCCGCGGCGACACGTTGCGTGGCGTTGAGGAGGCGGATCTCGTAGAGAAGCTCGGCGCCTCCGGTGTCGAAAGCGGCGATTACGTCGGGATCCGCTTTGGTCTCGACCATTGAGTCGCGGACCTGGGCTCCCACGATGAGGCGGTTCTGCTCGACGCCGGAGATTCCGGTGAGCTCCTCGATTGTCGGAGGAGTAAATCCCTCCGTGTAAAGGGAGGAAATGAGAGGCGCGTACTCGAACCAGAGACCCATTCGACCGGCGAGGACCTCGATTTTTCCGGCGGCGTCAAGGGTTCGGAACTGAGAGGGGACCGGCGACGGAGGAGGACGGAAGGGTTGGTAGAGATTTGGCTTCACCGGAGATAGTTTGTCGGAGGACGGTATCAGGACAGAGGTGACGGTGATGGGTCTCGGGTTAACGGATCGGGTAATCGGATTGGAGAATGATCCATGGGACTTGGATGGGGTTAAGGGCGTGAATATGGAGGATTTGAGTGTGTTTGCTGTGAGAGAAAGCATGGTGAGAGAGAGAGAGAGAGAGAGAGAGAGAGAGAGAGAGAGAGAGAGGCGTGGCAATGGAGGAGGAGAAGGTAACAGTGCCTTATCTCGAACTGGAAGGGGATAAAACCAAAGTTATAATAACAGCGTTTTGAACCGGATGGTAAACCGGATATTGGGACCGGTATTTGGCAGATTGGATATACGAAATCGCTTTGTGGGATCGAATTTAGAATATCCCATTTATGATATTCGGATTCACATCTGTCAAAATTTTCGTATGTCAAACATCTCTCATAGTTTTTTTTAAAATACTTTCGTAACGAGCAAAGATCAAACTTTAACGAGCAGCATACATCACTTTGGAGAGAGAATTACCGGTGGCTTACAACATCTGACCTCTCAGGTTAAACCCCTCTCGCCCTCTCTCTCTACTCTCCTCGTTCTCCTCCGTTGTTTAACCATGGATGACCTGCGTTTTCAAATTCAACTATTTTAATCAGTTTACAATTCGAACCTTGATTCCTAAGAAAATTTCAGATTTGGAAGTTCAAATTTTGGAGCAACCAAACATTTCGAAATTTCAAACTAAAGTGAAAGTGTATGAAACTGAGGATGATGATGAACTTACGAAGCGCTTCTTCTGCGGAAAGCCGTCGTGAAACGTCCCTGCAGATCATCTTCCTCATCAGATCCTTTGCCTCCGGCGAAACCGACTGGAAAATTCTCGGCGGAAACCTCAGATTCCCTCTCACAACGGCCTCGAATATCTCCGCCGCCGTCTCACCATTAAACGGAGGCTCTCCCGCGAGCATCGTGTACATCACTACTCCGACGCTCCACACATCGACTTTCTCGCTGTACCTCCTCCCAATTACAACCTCTGGCGCCACGTAGTATGGCGTCCCTACTACTCCCTCCGCCGTCTCCGTGTCCTCTCCGGAGAGCCACACAGCGGATCCAAAATCGCAGAGCTTAACGATGCCGTCGCGGAGATCAAGCAGGACATTGTCTGGTTTCACATCCCTGTGAACAACGCCGTACCGGTGACAATGCGCCACCGCGGAGAGGATCTGCCTCGCGTACGATGCCGTCTCGGCCTCCGATAACTTTCTTCCGGCGGAGATCAACCGGTCGTAGATCGTCACCGACGGATCGACGAGCTCCATCACTATCGCCAGAGAATCCTCTGTTTCAAAGATGTCGTAGATCCTGACGACGTTCCGATGCGGCGGTAGAAGCGCCATAATCTTCGGCTCCGTCTCGAGACACTCGCGATCGAGAGCGTCGGTGAGCACGCGCTTGTCGATAGTTTTGCAGGCGTAGAACTCGCTCGTCACCGGAGAGAAGCAGCGCGTGATCGTACCGAATCTGCCGCTGGCAATCTCGTCGGAGAGTTGGTATCTGTTCTCGAATTCAAATTCCCCGGTCATCGGAATATTCTGTTTTCTGAAATTCAGGTTTTTGTTCTGTCTTTTACTACCGACTTCGCGTATATTTGTAGGAAGACGAAAGAGAGAGAATATTCCGTCTATGCCGAAATAACAAAATTCTGTTGAATGTTAGCGGCGAAATTCAAACCTTCTCAGTAGCGAAGTTAACGGAGTAACGGTGTTATTTAAATAGACTAATTTTATATTCGGTGAACTATACACTTTTGAATATTATTTTAAAATATTATTTGTAATGCATATGGAAATAATAAAACTAAAGAAAGTATAAAATAAAAATCATATAAAAATTCGTAGGAATATTAAAAATATATTTATGCAGAGGTCGTACTTAGGGTATAATTTTTAGAATTTGCAACTTCACAGGTTATTTGCCAAATATATAAGAATATTTATCGAAGGTCAAACTATGTGACGACTCACAAAGTATATTCCTGATGTGAGAAAACTAAATTAGACTAACAAATCGTCAAACGACATGTATGATATATATATATTCATTCCATAGATACCAAAATACTTAAATGTCGGTTCATTGAGTTGATATTATATCTATTCATCTATTTGCCGTTGGTCGATAATTAATTAATTTTGGGAAGTTTGATTTAAATCGCGAGTCCCGTCCCGTCCCATATATATATATTCCTACATGATTTTCTGAATTTTGTTTTCTATGGATCAAAACATAAATATGATGTACACAAATTTATTTAAAATGTTAATTTATGATTATTTATCTAATTAATATTCCTTTTCTAACCTGAATCATTATTATTAAAATTTAATCAAATTAGCTAATTTTTTATCAATAAAATGTTCAAATGGCATTGCCATTGTTCCAAATCTGCTTCCTTTTTTATTTACCGTAAGATTCATTAGCTTTGTTGTTCACAGCTCCAATTTCAGGGTTTCGATGAAATTATGAAAAATTAATATTTAAAAATATCTCCACCGTTACTTTTTTGCTCCTTTTGTCATTATGTAAACCAACTTTTATGTCTTTGGACTGATTCTTCTTTCTCAGATTCTCTCTCTCATCAATCTGCAAAAAGATTTCCCCAAATCTTTCACTTCCTCTCTCAAACATTCTCTACCATCTTCAATTCATCTCTTCGGTGTATAAACAAAGAAAAGGAACAGTCTTTCTGCGTTTTGAGATTCATCGCCAAAGTCCCTGCAGATCAAGAGCTTCCCTGTACGGTCGCTCTCTCCTCCCCATATATGTGTATGTATACGTGTATCTACTTGTATATACATGACACAACCCATTTATGCACTGGTTATATATGTTTTCAGTGACATCTCTCTCTTTGTGCACGATCCTGATTCTTCTGTTCTGAAAATGCTTTCTTAATATATACCTGGTAATTCACATTTGTACGATTTTAATCCTTTGGTTTTGGTTCGATTCATCAATTTGGTTTGGATCATCTCTATATGTGTGTGTGTGTGTATGCGCTGAGGATTCATTAGTTTTATATTCACTGGCCGGGATTCAGTTCGGTTCTGTCTGGTTCTTCTGTTCTAAAAGGGTACGATCATGATTCATGAATCCTCTGTTCTAAAAATGTAGAATCGGTTTGTGCTGATTGCCCTTGATTTGGTTTGTTTGGTTAAGGTTCGGTTAAGTCCGGTTTAAAGATGGTAACGACGACGACAGCAACAACGACAATAAACAAAACGGTGGATCTCCGGTCAGACACGGTGACAAAACCGACGGAATCAATGCGTTCGGAGATGGCGAAGGCCGAGGTGGACGACGACGTTTTAGGGCACGACCCCACGGCGTTGCGTCTGGAGCAAGAAATGGCGGAAATCGCGGGAAAAGAGGCCGCCATTTTCGTACCCTCGGGCACGATGGGGAACCTGATAAGCGTGCTCGTTCACTGCGACGAGAGGGGAAGCGAAGTGATTCTTGGAGACAACTCTCACATCCACGTGTACGAGAACGGAGGGATCGCAACGCTGGGAGGAGTCCATCCAAGAACGGTGAAGAACGAGGAAGACGGAACTATGGGAATATCCGCCATTGAAGAGGCCGTGAGAACTCCGAAAGGAGATCTTCATCACCCGGTTACAAAGCTTATATGTCTCGAGAACACTCAGGCCAAGTGAGTGTATATATGTGTATGTGTGTGTATATATTCAGATGTTGTTTTATATACTGTTTCGTGATATGCAGCTGTGGCGGAAGATGCCTACGTGTAGAATATATAGACAAAGTCGGAGAATTAGCGAAGAAGCATGGCTTGAAGCTTCACATCGATGGAGCTCGAATCTTCAACGCCTCCATTGTTAGTGTTTTTTTACGTTATAATCACTCACATTCACTGAAATATATGGTTTATATGTTTATGCTTATATACGTGGCATGCATGCATGGATGCATGCAGGCACTTGGAGTTCCTGTGAAGAGGATCGTACAAGCAGCTGACTCGGTTTCGGTACGATTCAAACACGTGTTATATATCTTACCCGACAGTATTCACATGTTAATACATATTGGATTTTGGATCTGAATCAATATATATATTGGTCGTTGTGAACAGATTTGTCTTTCCAAAGGCATTGGAGCTCCGGTCGGATCTGTAATTGTGGGCACCAAAAGCTTCATTGCCAAAGTAAGTTTTGCAAAAATTACGTAATTAAACCATTAAAAAATAGGAATCGATGGAATATATTCTGAAATGTATAGAATGTTGTGGCAGGCGAGGTGGCTTAGGAAAACCCTAGGCGGCGGAATGAGACAAATCGGAGTAATTTGCGCCGCCGCATTGATGGCTCTCCACGAGAACCTTCCTAAGCTTGAAGGCGACCACAAGAAGGCCAAGTTCTTGGCAGGTGATTGACGTTTCTTGAAACAGTGTGGGTGTGTTTTTAATTTCGGTTTAATGTTAACCGGTTCTGGTTTTTTCTCATCATACCAGAAGGGCTGAACCGGATTGACCGGGTAAGAGTCGACGTCGCTGCGGTGGAAACCAACATCGTGAGTGGTTTATTCACTAGCATTGCTACAACTTTTGAGTGGTTTATAGCCTTAAACCGATTGGTACAACTATAACGATATCTGGCTAAGCTATTTAATGGTTAATTTTACGGTTCCAATTAAACCGAAGCATGAATTTTCTGGAGCAGTAGATGAAATATCGTCATCGTGAGATTAATTAACATTTTGTAACGAAGTAAATGCATTTATAGGTTGGTATTCAGTTTGATCATCTGCATGACTAAATCAAAAGATGTATATATATATATATATATATATAAAAAATAAATTTCTAAAACTTATTTGTTTTTTATAGATATACATAGATATACCTGAAGATCCAAAGTTTACAGCAGAGGATGCATGTAAAAGCTTGGAACATGTAGGTGTACATGTTATACCTCAAAGTAAATTCAGGTATGTAATATACTTGCATCTATGATTATTATGAAAAAT
>NW_010968505.1:3128605-3157617 GCF_000463585.1 Tarenaya hassleriana | reverse complement strand
ATATATATATATATTCACATACACCACATAAACACACATAAACATTTATATATATATGCATACACATTCACATTCATATTCACATTCACATACATACACAACACACATACATAAACACACACACATACACATACATACATATTCACATTTATATATATATATACACAACACATACATATACAAATCCATATACACGATATATATATACATACCTTGGTGAATTTTGAAGAAAAATAATTTGTTGGAGAAGATTGGAGAAGATTAAGATTTTTTTTAAAAAAAATTCGAAGTCTGGAGGAGAAAGACGAAGTCGCAGTTTTTATTAAGTGTTGCGACGGATATTGCAGTCGCAACCCGTCGCAAAACGAAAAATAAACCGCGAAAATTTAAAATTTTTCATCGAAAATAGCGGAAAAAAATAAAATTTAGATTTGCGACAGAAATTTCTGTCGCAAATCCGTCGAAAAACAAAAAATAAACCGCGAAAATTTGAAAATTTTCATCGAAAATAATAAAAAAATGAAATTATGATTTGCGACAGAAATTTCTGTCGCAAATCTGTCGCAAATTCCAAAAATAAATAACTTTAATTTAAAAATAAATATAATTAATATTTGCGACAGAAATTTCTGTCGTAAATCTGTCGCAAATCCGCAATTTTAAAATTTCTGTCGCAAATAATGTTTGGTTCTGCGACGACAACATTTCCGTCGTATTCCGTCGCAAATTTGCGACGGATTTTGCGACTAATTAATTTGATGTAGTTTTTTGTCAAATTAAAAATTCGTGTAGGAAAATGTCACATTTTGCAAAATCGGTGTAGGAAAATGTCATTTTCCCTAAAAATATATATCATAAAAGGAAATATTATAAAGGTATATTGAAGAATTTTTCCTCGTCATTTCACTTGCCAGAGTAGTTCCGCTAACATTTCGCGGCTCAGGGTTCGACTGAGACATTTGCGATAATGTTTTCGATTTTTATTGGTGATGAGTTATACAGTTGGTCCTGTAAGAGAAACATCCTCCGCCACTAACGGAAACTCTTTGTTCGTAGAAGTTTGTGTTACAATATAGTGCAGGAGCTCCTTATGATATATATGTAATGAATCGTACAACAAGGAAGCAATACTAGGTTTCCCAATAACGGCAAAAGCCTTTCACCAGGTTAGCTCTCGGCATGAGCTGAAATACCTGGTAGGGGAGTCCACTCGACGGCGGCTGCATTCATTGCGTAAGAATGCTACAAAAGGGACAAATACTATCAAAGCGGTAACTAATGGGTAAGAGAAGAGCAGTACAACAAGAGCAATATACCAGCCCACGCTACCCGAACCCTGGAATATAGCCAAAAAGGATGTAAAATTAGCAATCCCGAGAGCTGCGGTGGCGCCGTACATAACTTTCCACATCGGAAGTCCGATAATGAGGATGAGAATCACTGACACACTTGAGAAGAAGGCAATTCCATTGAGACCATAGAAAATTACGGCGAATTGGGTACGTAAGATCATCTTCCCAGCAAAGTGATCTTCGTTATCTTCTTGCCAATAGCCGCCTGGAGGACTGAGACCAGCTTGGTATGTTGCCGTTGCAATCAGTATAGCAACCACGAGCACTGAACTCCTCAAGTCGCTACTATCGTGAGATCCTTGTTTGTTGCTGATAAAGCTGTTCAGTCCCATGAGTTTGTTCCGTTTCTCCATAAGTGAGAGTCCTTGGCTCAAGTAGCCGGCAAGATTTCTTGCCGAACTAGAAAGCTTGTGCGCTGCTTTTGCTTTGGAGCTGACGAGGATTTCGCCGACTTCAGGGCTAAGAGAAGCTTGGTTACTTTGGAATATGTCCATCGCTGTTTCACCCTCCAAGTTCTTGGCGTTCACATTCACGATTTTTCTTAGCAACTTCAAGACCTATCATCAAGTCGCTAAAAGATTCTACATGAACAATGCGACGTTAAAAGATTCCAAACAGGTCATAGAAGAATCATAACACCAGCAAGATCTGGCCAAACACAGAGTGAAATAAAAATAAAGAGATTTCTTGAATCAACTACAGAGTTTCTTAAAGAAACCTTAGTGTCATGGAAGTCTACAATGACTAAAGGATAGAAGCTAAGCCTCTTGGTCAAAAATGGCGACTAAAAGCATGACAGAGGAACTTACCTATAAATTTTTACATAGCCAATTAGTAAATATCATGATCTGAAAATTGATATATGAAATCTGCATCATAGGGAAAAAGGAAGTGTAATATATTATATACCTCAGTTTGATTTGTAGACGTAGCTATGTGGAACACTGTGTTACCATCTTCGTCCTTCCAATTCAAGATTTCCTCCTGGCTGGCCCTCTTGAGCCATCCCAAAAGAACCTTAAATGCCACGGACTTGTGGTTTTTCACGGCAATATGCACAGCGGTCTCGCACTTAATCGTCAAATCTTCTATAGAAGAAGGGGAAGCAAGCAAAAATTCGCCCAACAGTTGGCTATCGCCGGTCTGAGCTACGTAATGAAAAGGGGTAATCCTTCCTCTCCCTCTGATCCTAACCAAGTCTTTGTCGATGGCCATAAGCCCTCTCACAATCCGAAGACATCCACTTTGCAAAGCCAAATGCATGGGGCTGAACCCTGACTTGTTCAGCTTCCACGCCAGCGAGGGCTTCAAGCTCGTTATTTCCATGGCGAAATGAGTTTGCCCGCTTCGGACAGCAATGTGTAGTGGCGTCTCGCAGAAGGGATCTCGATCAAACCTCTCCAAGATGTTGGGATCCTCATCGAGCAGATGGTAGAATTTCTCGATATCTCCGTTTTGAGCAGCTGTTTTCAATCTTTCGTTGATATGATCCTCGCCTTGAGCTGCCATGTTCAAACTCTCGTCTTCAGCCACCGTAATCAACGTATCATCGATATCCATCTAATAAGTAAATCTGCACAGAGTGAGGTTTCTGTTAAAGGGTTTTGGATTTAAGACCAAATCGATTTCCATACTTACCAAGTCTACCAAGTCAACAAGCTGTCTCTCTCTCTCCCCCCGTCAAACTGATGGTGATGGATATCGGTGATTCAATTATTGTGTCGTATTCCTGCCGCCCCCACTAGTACCGTTTGGTCCAACCAAATTAAATGCATGAATATAGATACATAATACATTCTTGTTTCTGATAAGAATTAGGTCCTTTTTCTAACTCTTGTCTGTACATCTCTTTCGACTCTTATGGTTATAATCAAGGACATCTAGAAGGGGCAAACGTTGTTTTCATGTTAGATGGTTTGGTTTTGATAAGAACAGTAACCATGGCATGACATCCAAGATTGGGTAACTCAAATCTGTTTTCGAATCTTTCCTCGAGTAGGCGCTTTTATCTGAGTTTTTTCGTTTTTTATGAGACACTAAAACGTAATTGGGTCAAAAGCCCGAGAAATTTTCGGATTATACAAAAAATAATCACGGCAGAGATTTTAATTCACGGACATCCATTTTTTTGGTGCATAAAATACATCTTAAAGAGAGCTTACAAAAACTGAGATGAAACAAACTTTTATTTCGCCTAGGGCGTCCAAATGATAGCCATGATACCATATTAAGTTATACAGCTTATTGGACTAATGAAATTTCTTAGTAATTCGTATTCAACCAATATTACATATTTAAATACATCTGAATATAGAAACAAATCCTAAAAGATGGCAACAAATGTAGTAAATAGAGATATAATCATATCTTAGATTTTGATCGATTTGTAAACAAATCAATCTAAATCTTGGATAATAACAATCACAATAGAGAGTGTTTCTAAAAGCGGCTTTAGGCTGAGGATGATCTCTTACTAATTAAGACCCTTAAACCATGCTTCATATGCAGAATAACAGAGGGAACCGGTTCGACTCGGTGCCCTTGGACGACTTCAATGTCGTAGTTTTGTATTATCTCCGCAGCCACCATCTTCATCTGTGTAAGCGCCACCTGCTTTCCCAGACAAGTTCTCGGACCGGCGTTAAAGGGCAAGAACTTGAAAGAAGGCTCGTGTTTCGCACCTCCGCTCTCGGAAATCCATCGCTCGGGCTTGAAATCCAACGCGTCCTCTCCCCATACCGATTTCATTCTCCCCAGCGCGTAAACGGATATCAGAATCTTCGAATTCGCGCCAACTCTGTGCCCGCTCGGGAGCACATCTGGTTTCGTAGGACTCCTCTTTAGAAAGGGGATCGGGGGATAGAGCCTGAGTGCTTCGCACAAGGCGCCGTTCAAATACACCAACTTCTTTAAGTTTGCGAGATTGTTTGAACTCATGTCACGAGTTTTGATTCTTGGTAGGTTTGTGTTGATCTCGTGGCGAATCTTGGTCACTACTTCAGGGTTCTTGGAAAGCAGCCAGAAGAACCATGTGAGTGCTAAGCTTGTGGTGTCTGTCCCGGCCGTTAAGAAACTCAAAATGTTGTCTTTGAGGAACTTGCGATCACTCGGGTTCGAGATATTGTGTTTGGTCGTATCTAAATTTATGTAAGACGTCAACAAATCCTCGGCATCGTCTACTTTGGAAAGCATTCCGAGCCTTATCTCCGCTATTTTAGCTGATATGTACTCTTCACATAAAGAATCGAAAATGGCAGTAGCTCGTCTCATCCTCTTCTCTATCCCGAGGCCGATCCAGTTCTGCAGTTTCCACAAGATTCTCGGTTTTATACATCTATAGAAGGCCGCCTCTGCAGCCACTTCCAAAGCTTTACAAAACTCAAGCTCCGGAATTTCAATAGAGAGCGACTGAGGATCATGCCCCGTTACCAAAATGAAGGTCGTGTCCGAAGTGAACCTTTGAAATACATCCTGCAAATCGATAACGACGTTTTCCTTTGCGACGTGATCCAGAATAGGAAGAAGTCCTTCTTCGAGCTTACTCATGTTGGTGGTAAAAAAAAACCCTCTGAAACCTTTCATGGAGGATCATCTTTTGAGCCGACGTCCTCAGGTTCTTCCACAGCTCAGACTCGGCGTTGAGTATACCGTCTCCCAAGCCATCGAAATTCTCCTTTTGCTCGGACCCTTTGGTGTAATTGCTAAAGTTCGAACTCAGAACGTGGTGAATATTAGCCGGGTCAACTGTTACCAACGTATCTGTTCCGACAAGACAAGGACCCTTGAAAAGAAACGTCGAGTCGGCAGCCTCAAGAACCTCGACGCTCCAGTCCCAGATACGATGGATTTGGACGAGCAAACTGGGAAGCATCCCGAGGAGAGGCCAGTTGATGAGCGTTAACTTGTTGAACAAGAAACGAAATATGAGAAGGGAAATAACTGATGCTAGGGTTAAGACTTCAAGTAAGTGTACGAAAGCCATTAGAGTACAAGAAGAAGGTTTCTCTGTCATACACAAGGGAGCTCAAATCTGTTTGCTATTTAACAACGCCCCGATTTCTGCCTCTTTAATGTGATCTTGAGTTTAGAAGCTTTATTACATTAGAAAAAACAAGTTAAACATGATACTTTGGTTTTGTGACCACGATTCGATCAACGATATATCTTAAATGGCGTTAAATTATGAACCGCCGTATTAAATTTTACACATTTAGACTAGGGGTGGGCGTTTCGGAAAACGGTTCGGGTTCGGAAAGAGAATGGATCGGTTCGGTTTTTTCGGTTTTACAAAATAGGTACCAATCGTTTTTTATGTTGTATTCGGTTCGGTTCGGTTCCGGGTTTTAGTAAAAAAAATAGATTTTCTTTAAAAATATTCGGTTTTTCGGGATTTTTTAAAGTTCGGTTCGGTTCGATTCGGTTTCGTAAAAATTCGGTTCTCTAAAAATAACACCGTTCAGAAAATTGAGAACGATTTTGGATCGGGAAAAATACCGTTTTTTCGATTCGGTTCGGTCCGGTTCCGAAGAACCGAACCGAAACGCTCACCCCTAATGAATCACGAAACCAGAGTTGAGAGCCTGCAGTCGATAGATTTGCCTGAGGAGCCGAATGTTGCCAATTAGAGTTCCCCGAAGCAGGGGAGGTGTTGTTGGAGAATTGTCCTTGCTTGAGGAGCCTGCAGAATCGTGCACTGTGGCCTTGTATCCCGCAAAGCTGACATTTGCCCTGATAACCTCGGTTGGAGG
The DNA here is from genome assembly GCF_000463585.1 of Tarenaya hassleriana. NCBI lineage: Eukaryota > Viridiplantae > Streptophyta > Magnoliopsida > Brassicales > Cleomaceae > Tarenaya > Tarenaya hassleriana. The sequence continues at coordinate 3,151,517 of NW_010968505.1, read as the reverse complement.
TATTTGAAGGGCGAGGTTGGCAGTGATCAGGCTGCGACCGAAAGTTGTTGCGCCATGGAGTTCTGGATTTTTGCTGAGTGGCATTTGCAGTGATTGGTGTTTCAATCACAGATATATCTGACAGGACGTCGACTTCATGGCTAAGTAGCTTTTCATGAAGTTCAATGAAAGATATAGGATTGTCTTTTGCCTGGACAATGTCTTTGACAGATTTGTATGTGTCATCAAGGCCAGCAAGGATAAGATCCAGTAGATCTTCATGATCCATTGGCTTGCCTAGAAGTGCAAGCTCATCAGATTTGACTTTGAAAAACTTCATGTAATCGTTAATTGATCGTTGTCCTTTGGTGAAGCGCCTCATCTGGTCTTTTATTTGTTTCAGATGTCCGCGACTGCTTCTGCCGTAAGTATTGGCAAGGCTTATCCAGATAGCAGCTGAGGAAGGAGCAGAGGCGACGAGTGCTTGGCAAGAACTGGAGATAGAACCAAGAAGAGCTGAGAAGATTAACCTGTCTTGACGAAACCAGATCTGGTACTCAGGATTGGGGGAGCTGACATTGTTGGTGATCAGCGTTGCTGATGGTGTTTGAGCAGAGTCGAGAAAGCGATCCAGATTATAACCCTGAAGTAAGGCCTTGATCTGTACATTCCAAGTGATGTAGTTTGTTTCCGTCAGTTTGGTGACATTGGAAACGTTGACGTTAATTAACGTCGAGCTGGGATTTGTCGGATCTTAAGCAGTGACGGTGTCACTGGGAAGGCCAGCAGGAGCAGACGTGTTGCTGTTGGTAGGGTGACTGGTTTCAGGGGTAGAGGAAGACATGATTTGAAGAGATCAGTCGACAGGGTTTGACAGAGGTTGGGAAGAAGAGGAAGATGACAGGGAAACGTCGTCGTTGGACGAGTTTTGGTGCTCTGATACCATATAAGGAAACATAAATGCAAACGTAATGCCTTGCTTATTGTCGTTGTTGAGTGTGTTTATAAACACGATACAGTTACTACAATTAAGGGTTACAGAATCAATTTGAATTACAATCAAATCATTTGTAGGTGATTTGGCTCCATTATGTTGATTCAGTCTATCATTTGATACGGAAATAATTTTCATTCAAACCCCAGAGACCGAGGCTATTGAGCCATCGAACGTTTACATATGATAACCATTAGACATAATATTGAAAACGTGTTATTGATCCATCTTTCGTTTTTAATCAATTAGTATAAATTCCGTTTAATCCAATTAAGTTCGATTCGATTTCTATTAAAAAATATATATATATTTTCTAATAATTCACTAATACAACACACAAAATTTCTCTCAAATCCATTTTTGAACGCTCAAAATGGTATCAAAACCTGATTAATAACAACTGTAAATATTTCAACTCTTCGTTTTCGTGACACACCACCTCATAACGAGAGAGAGACCTAACACTCTGATTCAATACGAGTCTTTTCCACGTGTTTCTATCTTCACTCGCCCTGCCGGTACCAAAAAGAGTGCTTACATTTTTCAGGTACTTGAAAATATATCCCAATGGCGATGGCGATGGCGCCGGGAGGGGCAATTCATTATCTCTGCACATTGTGGCTAATAACACGGAGCCTAATGTGAAGGCGTATCTTGGAGCCAAGCTGCGAATTCTCGACCAACGCAAAACCAGCCCTGGGCATGCGGAAAAGCAATGTAATGCGGCTATAGACGTTTTCTTAAGTCAAAGCGTATAATCTTCGTACTTGAGAAAGTTATCGTAACATCTGTAACCCTAATCTATTTTTTGACAGCGGATAGCTGGTCCGACACACCTGGACGAGGTTGGGGGTTTCCGCAGTTCGTGTCTTTCCCGGATCTGAACGATTCCTCGAAAGGTTACATCGTGGGCGATAAGTTGACGGTCGAGGTCGAGTTCTTGGAGTTCTCCAAGACTGATTACTACCCGAGCTAGATTTCTGCCAATATTGCTGAACCATAACCAACAAGAAACTGTTCATGTGGTTGAAATAAGTTTGTTACCTCAAAGATTGAGATATCATAAAATTACCAAACAATCAAATTAGGAATACAGATACACATAAAACATAAGGGTTCTCATTTCTGGTTCAATCTCCAAGTGTGCTTTTAAAACCCGAAACGTCTTATTCTTAATCAAACACAAAGCACGTTACCACTTTTCTTGAGCAATGGCCTCCGGAAATACAAGCCACATTTTACGAAAACGCCATCCAGCGGGGGGCCATTTCCGATATTAGCACGTCATAGATGGCGCCGTAAAAGAATTAGAACTGCTCCTTGGCTCGGGGTTATTACCATCATTCTGCCTCTGTTTCTTCTGTGTTTCCTTCTGCATCTGAATCAAAGACTGATCTGCCTTTGCAACAACCTTCGAGACAGTGAAACCCGAATCTTCGAAAGTCTGAGAGCGTTGTGGAAGAAGAGAGTTTCGCACGAAGAGGTCGATCCCTTCGTAGGTCCAAGCGCTTAGTATCGCTTCGCCTTTGAGTCCAATGGCAAACCACCCTAGTCCCGAAGCAGCAATGTCTACTGAACTGGCGTCCCAATTGTCCCCCTTCACCCGGAATTCCTTCCTCACCCATTTTCCCAGCTCCTGAACCCGGTTTTGTCCTATGGGAGGCTTCATCAACGAGCCAAACATATAAACCATTAGAACCTTATTTCATCATTTAAACCCATGTTTTTTCCAACAGTTTTTTCAGAGAAAAAAAACCGGTAGTCTTGGTAGAGGTTTATGTTTTCGGTTTGCAATATTTGCATTCGAAGTCTGCATCTTCAACTGGAATGGAACAGAGATAATGAGAGCTTAGATTAAATGATCAAGAAAGAGCAGATCTTTACCTGCAACTGGAGACCGAAATGGTCCTGGAGAATCTTGTGAGCATTTTCCTTCTTCCCCATATGTAGCGGAATATAGGAAGATGCCCATACCGTTACATATACGGAATCTACGGAAAGTTCATCAATGTCAAGTCTCATGAGCCCACCAATGTGGATGGTGTAACCTTCCTGTGAAAAAATTGAAACATGACCATGTGACAATCGGCCACATGACAGGACTATCAAACATTTTGAGTGAACAAACCGACCGAAAGAGCCCATACTCCGTCGAGCCAGGAGTTAAGACTCGATTCTAAACCATACCAAAACTTCAACAAGAACCGAAATTCATCAAACTTTGATCTCTTAGAACATACATTGAACTAAGGAGATACAAGAAGCCCAAACCAACGACAGGAAAGGTCAATGTCCATCAAAACACAACTGGTAATGTATAAAACCGGATCTCAACTTCGAGAACAAGGATCCAGAAGTTATATCAACTAATAAAGGGCTATTTTTCACTTCACATGAACCATATAATCAGAATCCAGCTCATAGTAACATAAGGCACTTTTGCAAGTATCACTTAATCGTAAACAGTTTTGTCTCAGCTCAAGATTCCAGCTTAGATCTGGCAAAAGAGATCAAAAGAGAGTACCGAAATGATAAGTCACCAACCTTGATTCTGTAAGTTCTTGGCTTTAGTTCCTTGCTAACATAAACAAGCTTCTGTTCCTCCCTCGTGAGCCTTGTCGTGATCTGATGCGGATTCAACAGCCCCGGAGAATCAAACAGCTTCGCCTGAAACGGCAAAACACCCTCAACTCTGATGATCCCCAATGTCGTGCCTGGAACCGGAGCCTCCGTCAAATGCGTCACTTTCCCGCCCACAGCCTTCCCGACAGCATTGATCAGAGTGCTTTTTCCAGCGTTCTGAGCTCCGACAGCCCAGACATGGCCCCTCTTTCCCGCCATCTGGGCTACATCTTCCACAAGATCCTTGATTCCCCAATTCTTCACAGGGCTAACGAAATGCAGCTTAGCGATCTTACTTAGCCCTCCCTCACGAGCTCTCTGCCTGACCCAATGTTCGAATCGAGTCGGTGACAACGAACTCGGCAAAAGATCGATCTTCGTCACCACGAGAACGACTCTGGGGATGTTCCCGGATTTGCCCTCCTTCCACGCCGTTTGATTCTCGTCGATTGTTCTCGACACGAGCTTCGCGACCCTCTTGGGGAACGATCCGTCGAAATCCGACGCGTCCACTACCATAAGCACGACGGTTCGCGCACCGGAAGGCGACCCGAGTCGCCGTCCGACGGTGTGGTCGAAATCGAAATCGGGAAGAAGATTCTCCACCGTCGGGTCCTTCACTTTCCCGTAATGCCTCAGCGAATGACACCTCGCGCACACCACTGGTCTCCCATCTGCGCTCTCCGGCTCCGCTTCCTCTTTCGAATCCGGGTCAACGATTCTGGGTTCAACAATCAACCCGCGTTTGATCGAATCGGTGAACTCGGTCTCCTGCGAAACGGGCACGAGATGACGATTCGATTTGAGAATCCGATTCAGATCGCTCTTCTGCTTCTTCATGGAGGGTCTGATGTAGAAACCCGGGTGCTTCGGGTCGGAGTCCTGCACGTGGATGCCGCAACCGGGACAAACGGCGGTGACCGGAGTGGCATCGTCGTAATTCCCATCACGGGTTAGGGGCAAAAAATCAGAGGAGGAAGAGGAAGAAGAAGAAGTCGAAGAGGAACAGAAGCAAGACGCCGAGAATGATGGCGATTCCGGTGTCTTGTTCCAGTGAGGGTGATGGAGAAACGGAGAGAAAAATCTTGAAATCGAAGAGTTTGTTCCTCTGATTCTGGGCGATTGTAAGAAGACGTGAGAGATAGTGAAGAAAGGTTTAAGCTTTGATGGCGAAAGTTCTCTCGCTGCTATGGCAAGCATTTCCCTCTCAGATTTCTGCTCAGGAACAGAGGTTTAGGGTTTATGACGAAGTCGCCGAAGCTTATAAAATTAAATAAAATTTGAAGGATGTATGTATGACCTCAAGCGTGGGCGTGGCTATGTAAGGTTAACCTTATTTTTTTTGAAAAAGATTGTTTAGTAAAAACATCTATTTTTAATAAATTTTAATTTAAGTTATGCTTCGTTTAGATAAAATTAATATTCAAATTTTAAAAAAAATAATAAGTTAAAAGTTTATATTTTAATTAAATTGTTAATTATTTAGATTTATAATTGTTAGATTATTTGAATTTAAAAAATACATATACAATTTATTTACTAAACTTGTTTATATATAGTTATATATTCTTCGATTTAATATTCACTTTTTAAATATATATTTATCTTTTTTTAAATTTATCCATAATTTTTGCTTTCACTTTTTTAAAGGGGCACAAACGCAATTTGTCAAGTGATTGTTTTTAACATGACACAAACTGATTGCGACACACATTTGCAAACCGCAATAAGCTTGAGATGATATATATATAAATCACCCTAACACGGTTTTCATCTAAATAATTTGTTTTCTATTGTAGATGAATAATTAATTGAAATTAGATAAGAAAGATAAAAATATAGATAAAAGTTATAAACTCGGCCAAAATAAATCGGAGCAAACCAGTTTAATCATATTTTAAATTAATTCGATTTTTTTTTATCATTATGAAATAAATCGATTTAAAATATAATATAGTTAATTTAGAGGAATTTTATCAACCAGCTTAGAATAATAACTAGCCCAATCCAGGATATTTTTCAATTGTCGGCCCAAACATGATGGGCCTAACTTTAATCTTCAGCCCATATTTTCAAGGATAATTTCGTAATTGTGTCTACTAGGGTTTTTCTCTCTTAAAGATTCATCTGCAAACTCTCTTCGGTCTCTCTTAACAGGGAAACTCGGGTGTCTACAGGGAGAAAGAAGCTAAGAACTCTTCCGTAGCCGCGATGGGTATGCCCCAAAATTCTTCTCCGTTTTTCATTCACTGGAATTTGTATCTTTCTTTTCTTGTTTCGTTGTGGAAGCTGAGATCGAATCTGGTATGTGTTAGGTATCTCTCGTGATTCGATTCACAAGAGGCGTGCTACTGGTGGGAAGCAGAAGCAATGGAGGAAGAAGCGAAAGTGAGTTTTTTCCTCTATCTTCAGATCTCTTTTCGTTTCGTATCTGGGTTTTTTGTTGGAGTTTCTACGATTCTCTGTGCGTAAAAGCTGGTTCAGAAGCGTAGAAACTGAGGTAGTATTGAATTCGTAGATGTTGCTTGGGCCCGACATACGAACATTGTTAGATCCTCTGTTTTTCAAAAGCTATTGCCATTGATGCCATTGGTACCGTTGAAGTATCAGCTATTCTCTGATGTATTAGATTCCCCAGTAGATTTCTGTCTCCGAGTGCTCATGATCATTGATTTTTCTTGTAAAACCGTCAATGTCTGTATCTTTGCTTTTGAACTCTAAGCAATTGGGTCATATATAACGTGTTTCTTGTCATGTAAGGTACGAGATGGGAAGAGTTGCCGCAAACACCAAACTTTCTAGCAACAAAACCGTTAGGAGGGTTAGGGTTCGTGGAGGAAACGTGAAATGGCGGGCATTGAGACTCGACACAGGGAATTACTCATGGGGAAGCGAGGCTGTAACTCGTAAGACCAGGATCCTCGACGTCGTGTACAATGCCTCTAACAATGAGCTTGTTCGTACCAAGACTCTTGTCAAGAGCGCTATCGTTCAGGTCGATGCTGCACCTTTCAAGCAATGGTACCTCAGTCACTATGGGGTGGAGGTTGGCCGCAAAAAGAAGACCTCGGCTACTTCTGGCAAGAAAGAAGGAGATGTGAGTCCTGTTCTTGCTTAATATAACGATGGGTTTTTATCTGTTTCGTGTTTTATTGGGTATATTTATCCTATCCATACGAATGTAATGTCGGTAGGATTATGAAAAGGTCTAGACTTTGTGATAGATGAATTGGAAATTTAGTTTAACCATTTTGATTTGGGTGTAACTTTAGGAAGGTGAAGATGCTGCTGCTGCTCCCGAGGAGACAAAGAAGAGCAACCATGTTTTGAGGAAGCTGGAGAAGCGTCAATCGAACAGATCTCTTGACCCACACATCGAGGACCAATTCACGAGTGGTCGTTTACTCGCTTGCATCTCCTCGAGGCCTGGCCAGTGCGGCCGTGCAGATGGGTACCTCTCTCTCTCTTTCTCTCCCTCGCTCTCTGGATTCTCCTTTAAAACATTGTTTATGGCCATTGCAGATACATTTTGGAGGGTAAAGAGTTGGAGTTCTACATGAAGAAGATCCAGAAGAAGAAGGGCAAGGGTGCTGCTTAGGTTCGTTGGTCAGTTTTGTTGCTGTCTCAATGCTGTCTGGTCAGGATGTGATGAGAGAGATTTCATACGCTTTTTTTATTATTCGGATAAAGACATTTTCTTAAAATTCGATCAATGGATGTTTAATTGTTAATTTCATCTGTTTACGTTCCACCATTGTCCACAGGCATGTTATAATTAGAAAATATTGAACTACAAATGCTTAGTGATTATCCTCAAGTTGGAATTTTCCGCATAGATTGTCTTTTATATTCTTTTAATTATCGATAATAGTGACCGAGTATTTTACACTTTATAATGATTTTTTTTTATTGAATTTGAAAATTTATTGTTTTTCTTTTTACAAAAAAAATATGATGGTCAATAATATGATTATGATGATATAGTTTTTAATAATATGAATACTTTTAAAAGTTTCTTTGGTTGAGTAATGGTTATATTGATTTAAAATCTCTCACCTAATCTTTTTGTTTACATTTTCCTGTATCAGTATAAAACAACCTACCCTGTCTATTTTTATGTAAAAATAATACTAATTAGACCTAATGTTTGTCGTTATCTAAATTGTTCTACAATGCCTCTGCTTTCAATTTTATCATAGATGAACGATGAGTAGAGGTGGGCTTTTTCTAATCTTATTATATTTTTTGCTCAGTTATTTCAAAGTTTGATATTTTTATTATAAAAAATTGATTGTCATATATAGATTGTTGTTTCGATTCGAATTCTTTTAGGTTCACATTCGTTTCTATTAAAAAAAATGATTACTTTGAAACAACTTTTTCATTTAATTATTTCTATTTTGATTTATTTCAAATAATTTAATTTTTATAAAACTCATAACAGTTTTTTTTATTGGATTTGGTTGGATTTAATTTTATATATCCGAAGTATATATATAACTAGTCACCTTTCTACAAAATCATCAAAACGATACAAAAGATTTTTGCTAAAATCTAAGTATATCGTTAAAAAAAATGAGAATAATTCGCACATGGCTCATATATTATAGAGGAAATAAATGCATGGCCTCACTCCTCCCTATATAATAAGGGCTCTTCCTCTTGCTTGATCTCATCCATCTTCTCTCTCTCTCTAACTCTTCCAAAAATGGCTTTGCCTTCTTCTTCCTCTTTCACTTTCGAAACCCTAATTCTGGTTTGCCTTCTTCTCCTCCATGGATGTTCATATTTTGCTAGCGCTCAGCTGAGGCCTGACTTCTATGCCGGGACCTGCCCCAGAGTCTTTGACATCATTGGGAATGTCATCGTTGACGAGTTGCAGACCGATCCCCGCATTGCCGCCAGTATCCTTCGCCTTCACTTCCACGACTGCTTTGTTGCCGTAAGATTTATTATATATATATATATATGGTTTCTTTCATGTTGAAAAATATGATCTAATAACGAAAAAAATCGACCCGAAAATAACCAAAATAATGGGCCATGCATCTTCATACTACTGTTGTCTCTATATATATATGAAGACAGACCAAATAAAATTTTATATATAAGTTTTAAAAAGACATTGGAGACATACGTGAAGATTCTCAAACAATTATATATATATATATATCACTTTTATTAGCAAAAGCGAAGGATACTGATAAATATTTATTCATCAATTACTGCAATGATCTATAGGGTTGTGATGCATCGATATTATTAGACAACTCAACCTCGTTCCGGACCGAGAAAGACGCTGCCCCGAACGCAAATTCGGCCCGAGGTTTCAACGTCATCGACAGAATGAAGTCCGAGGTCGAGCAAGCTTGCCCGCAAACCGTTTCTTGCGCCGATGTCCTCACCATCGCCTCTCAAATATCCGTTCTTTTGGTATATATATATACGTACCACTATATCATATGTCTCATAACGTGATATCTTTACGCCATTGTTAAATTTGACAAGGAATCAGTTCAGTTGACATTATCAATAATAAAAGATTAGGGATGAAAATATATACTAAATGATTGTTATTTTTGTTATGTTTTCGTGAGTCGTAGTCGGGAGGTCCATGGTGGCCGGTTCCGTTGGGAAGAAGAGACAGTTTGCGAGCTTTCTTCGATCTTGCGAATACTGCTCTTCCCGCCCCGTTCTTCACTCTTGATCAGCTTAAAGCCAGTTTTGCGGCCGTTGGTCTCAACCGTACCTCGGATCTTGTCGCTCTTTCCGGTAAGTTTTGTTTAGATTGAATTAAATTGCTCAAAGAGTTATACACATGTGTACACACACATATATATAGATATATACGCATTAACCTTGAATGTTTATGACATGTTGATGTTGGTTTTTCGTATTAAAGATATACGAATGTTTTGTCTGAAATGTATGACCAAGTATTACGTGCGTTATATTTTATTATTGACTGGAGAGAAAATCTATAGTGGTTATAATCGCTATGGAATCATCCGACGAATATTTCACTACTGAACAAAATCGATTTCTCAAAATCAATGATTACGAAATCTTGGTCAAAGAGGAAAGTCCTAGTAAGCATGATTATAAAAATAAACTTATATTCAAACCCTAAAGATCAATGCTTTTCCATTGTTGCATGCATTTGTTAATGTCTCGAAACGTTATAATACGTACGTTACACTTACTCTTTGGTAATGTCCCATTTCCGTAGGTGGTCACACATTCGGCAGAGCTCAATGCCGATTCATAATGGACCGACTCTACAACTTCAACAACACCGGTCTACCAGACCCTACCCTTAACTCGACTTACCGTGATGAACTTCGACTACTATGCCCTCAGAACGGAAACCAGAGCGCCCTCGTGAATTTCGATCTCGTGACCCCGGATGCCTTCGACAAGCAGTATTACTCTAACCTCAGAGTCGGAAAGGGACTCATTCAAAGCGATCAAGAACTCTTCTCTACTCCCGGAGCCGATACAATACAGCTAGTAGAATTATATAGCAGTAATTCATCTGCGTTCTTCCAAGCTTTCGTGGAATCAATGATAAGGATGGGGAATATTACACCGCTCACGGGAAATCAAGGAGAGATTAGAAGGAATTGTAGGGTGGTGAATCCGCAATTGCGGGGTGTTGAGAGCGATGGTGGGTTTGTTAGCTCCATTTGAAAATATGGGTATGGATATGTAAGAAGTAAAAACGTATGTGGGTGGAAAGTATTTTCCGTAAAATAATGGATCTCATGACTATGGAGTTATGAGGAAAACTATGAAGACGTATATTACTTCCTTTACTTATTACATTTTTCCATTCTATTCTCTTAACATTGTATCTTATTCAACTATTTCACGTTGAATTAGTTTGTTAAAAAAATGTGAATATAAATTAAAGAAAGATGGAATGAATGATAATGTCAGAAAAAAATTTAGAAATAATAATTGGATAATATGTTGCTAAAGAACAAGTAATTTAATTCATTTTTTTCTCTATATTTTTTTTATAAGATTTGCCTCCAATGAGATTTGAACCTGAATTGGAATCACTTTATACAATCCACTAGACCACCACACTTGGGTTCATTTTCACGTATGTGGGTGGAAAGTATTTTCCGTAAAATAATTCTGTTATTGCTAAAGAACAAGTAATTTGATTTATTTTTTTTTATTTTTTTTAAATTCATACTGACATGGCAAAAAATTCTACGTGGTATGCCACGTCAGCCGCCGCATGATCTTCCACGTCAGCAGTTAATGGATAATTTTAGATTGTGTAGTTAATTGCACTAAATTGGATAATTTGTGTATCGATTTGGAAAATTTATTAATTTGGTGTAGACATTTGTCAAATTAAAATTTGCTTAGGAAAATATTATTTTCACTAAAAAAAATACTAGGATGGACAAAATAAACGTATCCATAATTCTTTTATTGATTTAGGATTAATTAATATTTTCCACCGAACGAGTATCAGCAGATATTAGAGGATAAAAATATATTTTTAATGATTTTTTGAAGTTATTGACTTGTACAAAGTTTATTTCCCATATCCTGATTTAACGGAGTGAAACTTATTAGAAAAATAAGATATTTGACTAAAGAAATTGGACCGAGAATATTGTATTTACCCCATATATTTGTTTCTGTGACCCTAAAACCCCAAATTTAAGAAGAAAATCTGTCTACGGGACTTGAAAATCCTATTTTCACTCATCAAAACTTTAAATGTGTTTTTTCTAATGATTTTTTTAATTTGACTCTAAAATCTTGATGAAGTCTTTTTTAACAAAGTCGTGTGTGTTTTTTTTGTCTATTGTGTTGACTTGGCGGATCGTTTTGTAAGAATTGGTCACGTCGGCCGAAACGACGTCGTTTAGATCATTGTCTCCTAAACTCTAAAACTCATAACGAAGTTTATAAAACCTACGGCTTTAACAACGTCACACTTCCCATGAACGGTGTTGAGCATTGAAAACACTCTTGTGTTAATTAAACAAGCCGTTTAATATATTTAATTTGATTAGAAAAATAGCCACGGTTTGGGCATTTTGTCAAACCTGAGATTATGAAAATATTTATAATAAAAAAAATAGGAAATAGATTCAATATTTCAAGATTTGGTCCATTTTAGCGGGTTTTGGGGGAGGCGGTAGGTGATTCCTGCATAATTTGGGTTTTGTTGGTATTTAGGTTTCAGTTATTTTAATTTTGTAAAATCTATAACATTAAATTTTCATATCTTTTTTTGTGTTTTGATTCTAATTTGTTTTACAAAAAAAAAAACCATGCTTATTTGTTTTAGTTCAGATATAATCAATATATTGTATTATTCCATTCTCTTTGTTTTTTTCATGAATGTCAATTATTAATCTATTCTAAACACATGCATTATTATACGGGATGTTATCAAATGTAAAAAGATAGAAAATTTTGTTGCTTGTTAGACAAGAACCATTAAATGCTGTGTCCATAAACTAATAAATTATAATTTTTTGTAATCTCGGAAATCAGTAACTATATATATATATATATATATATATATATATTCAATTTCTTCGTCGTTGTTTGCTGCTACATATATCATATGTCAGTTTAATTAATTGTTGTTAGATGAAAATCTATCCACGAGAATCATGAACTAAGTATTGTCCTTACAAGAGTTACGGGTTCATGGATGTCCAACAAGAAAACGACGAAAACGTTACTTGTCGCATTTACGTGTAGTTAAATTGGCTATAGTAGCGGTCGACCTAATTTTGATCTTTGGATAAGAAATATTAGAATCGTGTTACACCTTTTATTTGGAATTCAAAATTCTTAAAAGTAATATATTATTCATATTGTTAGAGAATTTATTTATTTTTAGATTCAAATTTTTATAAAAAAAATTTAATATATTTATTCGGGTTCGATACGGTTTTTTTTTATTCGATCGAATTAAAAGAATTGATTGTTTTTAAAAAATTTATTTTGATTGGCTTTCTGCTATTTCTATATCGAATATTTTGGATTAAGATTTTTCAATTTCACAAAAACTATATTCGTATGATCTTACTCATCCGATTTTTACGTAATAAGATTATATATGTTAATCGTTCAGGATTAGTTAGTATTTGAAAAGTCGTGAGTCCTACAAGTTGTTATTAACTTAATAGCCATTAAATAACATAATTAATGGTCGGGGCATATGGTCAAATCAAGTATCGAGATATTTATGGATAGTTTAACTATAAGTTTTACAAGTACAATAAAAAGGGGACATAAATTTATGGTAGGTAGTTTTCGTGAATATTGGATTTTGTTGGTAAAAAAAGATATGGTTTTGTCTATTCGCTTTCCAGATTTCGTGTTTCGTCGTGCCATAAATCTTTATTTATTTATTTATGAAATATAGCAATACATTATCCTCTAAGAAAACAAATTTACATCAGCTTAACCAAATAAAAAAAATCATGTGAACCAAAATAATTAGAAGACCTAGAACGTGGTCGTTTTCATGGTTTAATAGTTTTTTTTATATTTATTTATAAAAAAACGACACCATTAGGGCAGCAGGATCAAATACAAGACGCGTGCATGGGACGTGGTTTATAAAAAAAAAGGAAATATTCTTTCGATATTTCAAAGGGTAGATCCAGTTTTAGCGGGTCTTAAGACCCAAGTGGAAGAAGGAACGGAAATTTTAGAAAATGGCTGAGATAATGGTTGAACAAACGGATAAATAATCATTTTTTTTTAATCATGAAAGACAGTATACGTGAGACTTTCGCAAACGGTTCGGTTTAGGTTAACCGGTCATAGTTGAATTCGGATTCAGATATTTCGGATTTTAAAAATTTATAATCAAACGGATATTAAATTTTATTCCGTTCGATTTTATATATTTAAAATTATAATCGAATTATAACCGATTTGGTTCGGTCTGATTATAATATTAAAAAATATTTTGAAATATTTATAATTAAAAAAATATTTAAACAAAAGTTATAATATAAAAGATTATCATGATCTTAATATATAAAATAACAAATCTAGATTTATCTCTTAATTTTTTTCAACATAAAATTACAAAATAAAAAATTTAAATAAATTTTAGCATTTTCAATTGTTCATAAATAATAAATTAATGATGAAATAAATTAAAAAAATAATAAAATAATGATTAAATTAGAATAAATGTATATCTCAATTTGTTATATACCATGGTTATAAATCAATATATTTAACATATATTGTATATCAATTAATGATACAAAGATGGGTAAACGGTTATATTCGATTTATTCGGTACGATTAATTCGGTTTACTGTTATTTCAGATTCGGTTATTTCAGATTTTAAAAAATCATAATCAAACGTTTATTTAAATCGTTTTGTTTTGGTTTAGATATATATCGGTCGGATTTGATTTGTTTTCAAATAATCTAACGGTTTGCGCACCCCCTGCGTGGCACGACCAAATGTCCAATTAAATGATGTTAGATGGAAAGTCTATACACGGGAATCATGAACAAAGCGTTGTCCTTGTGACGTTACAGGTTCATGAATGACCCGCAAGAAAGCGACCGAACCACTCATAAAGCATCGCCACATCACACGTGTAATAAATTGACTACAATTAATGGTCATCGAAATTAATTTTTGGACAAGAAACGAGAATGAACTTGTGCACGACACGCGTTCCATGGCCACCGACACATATATGGTAGTTGTAACATTTGATGACCTTTACACCTTTTTAATCTTATCTTTGGAATTCAAAGTTTCCGAAGTTATTAATACACTGTCGAAGTTGTACGTTTTAGTTTATTTTCTATGTTTTAAAATATTCATAGTTTTATATTTTCAAAATATTTTTTTTATAATAGTTTTCAATTTTATCCATACCAAATTCCAATATATTACTAATGATTGTATTATTTTTATCATCAAATAAAGGTATATATGATTTTTGATCTATTTTCTTAAAAAATATGAAATAATCTAAAACAATAAATATTTTGAAATGGAGAGAGTAACGTTTAATTTAAATAATTAATGGTCGGAGCATATGATCTAATCAAATATCAAGATATATTATGGATTAGTTCAACATATTCCTTCGGTCATTTATGGATAGTTTAGCCATTATTCGATAAGTACAAGAAAATGGGGACAGAGGTTTTGGAACTTAGTATTTTTTGGGTTCCGTTAGGTTTGATTCAACTTTTATTTCAATTCATTTTTTAATAAAAAAATTCATTTCAAAAAGTTAGATTCATTTTGTTTTTCAATTATTTTTATATTCAATTCGGTTGGGTTTGAATCCAAGTTTTCCGATTAAAAAAGGATATCCATTTGATTTGTATGTCAATTTAATTTTTATGGTAACCACCTCTATGTCATAAACTTTTGTAGCGTTTACATAAAACGAAAGTAAAAATAAAACGAAACTTTAATGAAGTGCAATATCAAAATAAAAACGAAACGATTACCGCCTACATAAATAATTTCAAAAAAATGGAAGTAAAATTATGTTGTTATATTTAATTAATCACTTTATATAACAAATAAAACAGTTATAAAATTAGTTTTAATTGTAATATACTTCATCCGTTTTATTTTACATGACGTTTAAAAATTCTACACACAAATTAAAAAAAATACTGTTTATCCAAAATACATTTATTTATTGTATAGATAATTATCATTGGTTGAATATTTAAATATTATTAAATAAGGATAAATTTGAAAAAAATATTAAAAAGTACATTGAAAATATGAAAACGTTATTTATTTTAAAACAAAAAATTTGTTCTAACACGTCATTTCAAATGAAACAGCTGGAGTATCTAAGAATAGATAGCTTAGTGGTAGGAGATTTTATTTCGAATTCAAATTTTAATGGTAGGAATGAATATTCATCTGGATTTCTCTGATTCTCTATTATAAAAAAAGTTAATTGTAATATTAGATATTGTAAGTTAATTTATTAATTTAGAAATTATAAATATAAATGATACATATACTCACGATTGATAGTAAAACAGGGGAAAAAGAGTAGAAATATCTTATAACATTGACCAACTTTATTAATCAAACCCAAAATACATATTCCACCAACAAGTTTATTATATCTTTGCATATATAATATTATGAACCAAACATATTCTTACACAGAAGTCACCATCTCAATCACATTATCGATGATGTCCACACGTCTCGGATTCACAACCCTACAGTTCAACCTGATCTCGCCTTGACTGCCCGTGAGAGGCGTAATGTTTCCCATCCTCGTCATTGCCTCGATGAACGCATTGAAAAACGCGGTCCGGTCGCTGCTGTATAAGTTCACGAGAGGAACAGTCGTATCGGTCGCGTCGGGCGAAGAAAAGAGTTCTTGATCGCTTTGGATCAGACCCTTTTCGACCCTGAGGTTTTGATAGTACTTGTTGTCGAAAATGGTCGGGGTTTTGAAATCGAAATCGACGAGGGCGCTCAGGTTACCGTTCTGAGGGCACTGCTGGCGAAGAGTGGCGAGGTAAGATATGTCGAGGGTCGGATCGGGCTGGCCAGTGTTGCTGAAGTTGTAGAGTCGGTCCATAATGAATCTGCATTGGTTTTTGCCGAATGTGTGACCACCTAACCAAGAAAGAGAACTTATTATCTTTATTTTCGAATTCAAATGATCGATTTATATCACAAATTTACTATATGATTGTCAGAATTATTAAGGGATAACTGAAATTATCCAATCCGACCAAAATATATTGAAAAAAATTTAGTATTAATTATCTGTTTTAGATTTGATTAATGAGGGATTTTACTATTTGTGGTGTAGTTTTTAAAAGTTAAAAGAATGTTTTTTTCATCCAATGAATGTTACAAATATATTTTTTTAAAGTGCCCAAGGTCCAAAATAACATGCTTGACCGAAACCACATTTAAATGCACTTAATTAAATTTTAAGAACGAAAAGGAAAAAAGGAATGTATTTTAGGAACGAAAAGGAAAAAAATTGTAAATATTAATACAATTATTTTCAACATGGTTTAAAGAATTATTTAGACAAAAAATAACCCATGTTTTTTAATAGGAAAAAAGAACAAATTATTAGCAAGATACGATTGCATGTAACACGACAAAATATATAATTTGTATACATAATTAAAAAAAAAGAAAGAAAAGAACATGACAATAAATTACCAGAGAGAGCGACGAGATCAGAAGGGCGATCGAGTCCGACGTTTCTGAAACTGTCTCTGAGCTGTTGGAGAGTGAAGAATGGAGCCGGGAGCCGAGCGTTCGCAAGCTCCAAAAATCCCTGCAGACTGTCTCTTCTTCCCAGTTGAACTTTCCACGAAGGACCTCCGGACTAAATAAAATGATTTTTTGTTCAGTGGAATAAATACACTAGTATAATATTTCTATAATTAGAGTTTCTATATAATCCATCATATATTATATTCCGTTGTACCTTTTTTCTTAATATCCACCTCCAATCATAACATTTTCCATTGATACGGGATATTTTTTTGCATATATAATTTGATTTCCTAAAACATTGTTCTGATAAATGATAACAGGCGCATGATCATGTCGAAATTGCGTACCAATTCGACAGATTTTTGGGCAGCGATGGTGAGCATATCGGCACAAGAGACAACTCTTGGACATTGTCTCTCGACGGCAGCTTTCATCCTATCGATCACGTCGAATCCGCGCGCCGAATTCGCGTTTCCAAACGCATCTTTCTCCGTCCTGAACGACGTCGTGTTGTCTAACAGAATCGACGCATCGCAACCCTGTAGAAATACAAACCAAATATATATATATATATATAGCCATGTTATATAATGTGTTCATAACACCAATTCCGACATGTAAATTCCATGTCGGTGGATAACTTATCGATATTGAACAGTGCTTTCAACTTTCGCATGGATTTATTTTCTTTCAAAGCCAAATACAATGAACCCTATTAACATGATGGGACTATATATATATATATAGCTTTAAATTAATATAACGTCGACGTTTTTCCACAAGTTGGTCCGTCCACACTTCTACGTACGCATATATATATGGAAAACGATTGATATATATAGTGAAGCATAAGAACAAGTTCAATATATATAAATAAATAATATTAAGTTGCGAAAAATCTTACTTGGACAAAGCAGTCGTGGAAGTGAAGACGAAGGATACTAGCAGCGATGCGAGGGTCGGACCTCAAGGCGTCGACGATGGTATCGCTTACGACATCGAACACCTTCGGACAGGTCTTGTCGTAGAAAGAAGGAGTCAGCTGAGCATCAGACAGAGGCGCGAGGACAACAATGCATCCCAATATCGTTATTAGGGTTTTCAAAATGCAAGGAGATGGCTTCATGGCTGCTCCTTGTCAAGATTGAATAATGAAGAGCTGTTTTGTATTGATGAGGAAGAACCATCGAATCCATTCCTTTTATAGCACCAAAAGGGTCCAACTTGGTAGGCCTATTCTTTTGTGAATTATTTCAAACCCAATATATATTGAAATTACCAACAATAATGAATTTAATCCTTTTCCAAAAAAATAAAATATTAATTTAATTATTTGTTCGTGTCTGTGAAAAAAGAACAAATGCTCGAATCTAGGTAGATTCCTATTATTATTATTATTGTTATTATTATTATTATCATCATCATCATCATCATCATCATCATCTTTTCATGTATATTTTTACTTTGTGAGATAATATATTGAAAAAATAATAAGGGCGTGTTCTTAGCACACAAGGGGACTGAACCTAAATAAACTTCATTCACCTTAAATTCGTCATGTGGCATTGGCAACTGGCAAGTGTTTACTCATGAAACTAATTTTAATTAAATTGATAAAGAATGTGTAAAAAAAAAAGAAAATCTGAAAATAATATTTTAAAATTCAGAAACAATAGATTATATATATATATATATATCGTTATGACTTCAATTATGATGAATGATGAAGCCCAAATATGCAACTTGCAAATGCAAGTGGGGGGTCATTCGAGGAGACGATGAACCATTTGGGAAAAGTCGTGTGGTAACAGGTCTTCACCTTTAGCTTTTATTTCACGTCGCTCGTGCACGTGTGAAAAAAAAAATCACCATATAATAAGAATAAATTCGAGTAATTCAACCCTCCTGTTTTTTTTGGCGATTCCAATGAAATGTTCGCATTGTTCGTATTCTTGGCCTCTACGATAGTAGGGCTTGATGATTTTCTCCTACCTGTACCAATGGCCTAAGTTTTTTTTATTTTTAAATTTCAATCGTTCCTTCTTGTGATGAGTAAATTCGAATCGAATGTAAATAGTGTTTGATTGGGCTAACCTTGCTTGATGACCCTTTGGTCAGTGACTTTATTGCCATGTTCGTCTTTCACGTGGAAAACTGCGCAAATATCATATGATGAATGTTCAATGGGGTGTGTGTGTATATAGTTTTGAAGTTAAATGAAAGAATGGGTTTGGGTAAGTACGGACCATCCATGAACCAATCACCATCGGGAGAGATGTAACTTTTGTTGATGATGAGGTTCATGTCTCTCCGAATTCGCACCACTTCAAGTAGAAGCCCTCGTTTGTTTTCACTATTCACCTACCAAATACATTAACCTTAACCAGTCGAGGCTGAGTTTCCTTTAAACCGGTCAGCTTCGATTGTTTTACCTGCTCTGCATGGTTTGTCGGCTATTGCGTAGAGTCGGGGGGTTTACTGTCAGCATACCGACTGTCCGGTCTGAGGATTGGGGCGGTCGGGGTCCGGCCGAAGGACCGTATGACGGATTCCCACCGTTATAAAAAAAAATACATTAACCTTCTCGTTACACACACACGAGCATATATATATATATATAGTCATTGCTATTGTTATTAGTAATGTTGCACCTAATACTACTAAAATTAGTTTTATTTATTCAAACCAACTCATACGCATGTAATAAAGATTATTATTAATTTCATGTGTTTGTTCCCCATAAAACCAAATTTAATACCTTCTAACTTTCTCATGTTAATTTTTCTTGATCACCTTATACACACACATATACACATGCACAATAGTAACAATAAACCATTGTTGATTGTTGCAGGTTAATAGTTTTGGGGAGATTCAAACACATGATGCATGCCTTGACCGCGACGCAATCTTGGATACTGTCATTGTCAATGTAGAGTCCATACTGTAAGTTTAAAAAATACTTTAAACTCATCTTAAATCATGATCTTCTATGTAAAAAATTTTAATACATCAGATCATGTATGCGGAAATAAATTCTGAATCGGAAAAACATACCTCCAGCCATTGAAAATGGTTGAGTTGAAATCTGAATATTTGGTGCTTCTAAACCTTTAGCAATACAATACTGATGGTGTATTTCTATCTGTTTTGCTTGGCTTAGGGACCAAATACGTTACCCCTATTTATTGTTTTTTCTCCATCAGAAAACTGCTATTGGGGTGATTATCATGCAGTTAACACAATATGGAGGAAATGTTAGACCATTAACATAATGGGAAGTTAATAAAAACTTCCAACATTCTCCCACTTGGTCTATATATTTCTCTTAATGTGTCGATTATCTGTATAAGAAACACAATATATGAATCATGGCGATAAGTCCTCTTAGTACGAGTATTATCTTTCATGTATTACAATATATAATGTCTCTTCAAACTTTATATGATAACACACGCTTAATGAATAAGCCTTATGCTTATTCTAGGTCCAAATGAGTGAGTCTTTTAAATATAAAATATAGTGTACACTTCATCATATAAAAGATACTCACAACTGAATAAGAGTTTCGTTAATACATAAACGTACGTACAAGTGACATAATCACATCATGGAACCAAGTCCCATACTCATAACATGATCCCTGAAGTTCTTAATTGGCATGCCCTTAGTCAGAGGATCGACAATCATCAATTCAGTGCTAATGTGTTCAATGACCACTTTCTTTTCCGCAACACGTTCTCTTATGGTTAAGTACTTGATGTCGATGTGTTTATCCAACTTCCACTCTTATTGTTCTTAGCCATGAAGACAACAGCTGAATTATCACAATATAATCTCAATGGCCTAGCAATAGAATCCACAATTCTAAGCTCGGATATGAAACTCTTCAACCATACACCATGCGACGTTGCCTCGAAACATGAAACGAACTCAGCTTCCATAGTGGAAGTAGCGGTCAATGTCTGCTTGCCACTCCTCCATGATACAGCTCCACCGGCAAGTATAAATACATATCCAGATGTTGACTTACGCGAGTCAACACAGCCAGCAAAGTCTGAATCTGAGTAACCAGTGACCTCTAAATCGTTCGTCCGTCTATACATAAGCATGTGATCCCTCGTACCTTGTAGGTACCTCATCACCTTCTTTGCAGCTTTCCAGTGGTCCAAACCTGGATTACTCTGATATCTCCCTAACATTCCCACGACAAATGCAATGTCAGGTCTTGTGCAAACCTGAGCATACATAAGGCTTCCAACTGCAGAAGCATATGGAATGTTCTTCATTTGTTCCCGTTCGAGCTCATTTTTCGGGCATTGATTCAAATTGAACCTATCACCCTTCACAATAGGTGCTGGACTCGGTGAACAATCTTTCATCCGAAACCTCTCCAAGACTTTATTGATATAGGTCTCCTGAGACAAACCTAGAATACATCTAGATCTATCTCAATGAATCTTAATGTCGATGACATAAGATGCCTCACCCATATCCTTCATGTCAAAATTCTTAGAGAGAAATTGTTTCACCTCATACAACAACCCCTTGTCATTGGTTGCAAGTAAAATGTCATCCACATATAGAATAAGGAAACAAATCTTACTCCCACTGACCTTCTGGTATATGCAGTTATCCATGGTATTTTCTTCAAAGCCAAATGAAGAAATGACACCATGAAACTTTAAATACCATTGACGGGAAGCTTGTTTCAATCCATATATGGATCTCTTAAGTTTGCAAACCAAATGCTCACCACTACTAGAGGAAAATCCTTCAGGTTGTTTCATGTAAACCTCTTCCTCCAGTTCACCATTGAGGAACGCCGTTTTCACATCCATTTGATGTAAATCCATATCAAAATGGGCAACTAATGCCATGATCACACGAAAAGAATCTTTCTTTGATACAGGAGAAAAAGTCTCCTTATAATCGATTCCTTCTTTCTGAGTGAATCCTTTGGCTACGAGTCTTGCTTTATATCTTTCGATGTTGCCCAATGAGTCTTTCTTGGTTTTGAAGACCCATTTACAACCAATGGCTGTTACACCATTAGGCAACTCGACAAGATCCCAGACTTCATTCGATGCCATCGAATCCATCTCATCTTTCATGGCACTATACTGAAAATGGACAAGCACCCGGTCCTTTTGCGAAGTTTCTTGCTGAACATGGGATTGTTGCCCAATATACCACACCTGGTTCTCCGAGCCAGAATGGTGTAGCAGAAAGGAGAAACCGAACATTATTGGACATGGTGCGGAGTATGTTATCATACTCAAAACTTCCTAAGTCCTTGTGGAATGAAGCTCTTAAAACGGCGGTGTACATATTAAACCGAGTTCCAACCAAGGTTGTCTCAAAGACACCTTTTGAGTTGTTTAAAGGTTGGAAACCGAGTTTGCGACATGTACGCGTTTGGGGATGTCCGTCTGAAGTAAGAGTTTATAACCCACAAGAGAAGAAGTTAGACCCGAGGACCATTAGTGGCTATTTCATTGGATATGCCGAAAAGTCTAAGGGATACAGATTTTATTGTCCATCTCACGTTACACGGATTGTGGAGTCAAGAAATGCAAAATTTCTTGAGAATGACTTGATTAGTGGGAGTATCATACTCAAAACTTCCTAAGTCCTTGTGGAATGAAGCTCTTAAAACGGCGGTGTACATATTAAACCGAGTTCCAACCAAGGCTGTCTCAAAGACACCTTTCGAGTTGTTTAAAGGTTGAAAACCGAGTTTGCGACATGTACGCGTTTGGGGATGTCCGTCTGAAGTAAGAGTTTATAACCCACAAGAGAAGAAGTTAGACCCGAGGACCATTAGTGGCTATTTCATTGGATATGCCGAAAAGTCTAAGGGATACAGATTTTATTGTCCATCTCACGTTACACGGATTGTGGAGTCAAGAAATGCAAAATTTCTTGAGAATGACTTGATTAGTGGGAGTGACAGATCATTAGGAGAAAGGTCTGAGAGTGATCACTCTATTTCACAACCTTCTACTTCAAGTCACCTTCGAACTGTTGTCGTTCGTCGCACTTATCCAGCTCC
>NW_010968505.1:3119796-3119997 GCF_000463585.1 Tarenaya hassleriana | reverse complement strand
AATATGTACACCGCCGTTTTAAGAGCTTCATTCCACAAGGACTTAGGAAGTTTTGAGTATGATAACATACTCCGCACCATGTCCAATAATGTTCGATTTCTCCTTTCTGCTACACCATTCTGGCTCGGAGAACCAGGTGTGGTATATTGGGCAACAATCCCATGTTCAGCAAGAAACTTCGCAAAAGGACCGGGTGCTTGT
>NW_010968505.1:3094053-3119583 GCF_000463585.1 Tarenaya hassleriana | reverse complement strand
AATCCTTCAGGTTGTTTCATGTAAACCTCTTCCTCCAGTTCACCATTGAGGAACGCCGTTTTCACATCCATTTGATGTAAATCCATATCAAAATGGGCAACTAATGCCATGATCACACGAAAAGAATCTTTCTTTGATACAGGAGAAAAAGTCTCCTTATAATCGATTCCTTCTTTCTGAGTGAATCCTTTGGCTACGAGTCTTGCTTTATATCTTTCGATGTTGCCCAATGAGTCTTTCTTGGTTTTGAAGACCCATTTACAACCAATGGCTTTTACACCATTAGGCAACTCGACAAGATCCCAGACTTCATTCGATGCCATTGAATCCATCTCATCTTTCATGGCACTATACCATAAGTCAGATTCCTTACAACTCATGGCTTGTGAAAACGTTTCAAGATCATTTTCGGCTCCAACATTATACTCACACTCTTGTAGATACACCATATAGTCATCCGGAATTGTTGATTTCCGTACTCTACTAGATCGTCTCAATGTTGTATCAACATTTTCCTGAGGATCATGTTGTACAACTGGTTCAACAATTTCAGGCATTTGTTGAACATGATCTAACGGATCATTAGCTTGTGGAGGTTCGGGAACTGGTTGTTCAACACGCACGGTACTCTACTAGATCGTCTCAATGTTGTATCAACATTTTCCTGAGGATCATGTTGTACAACTGGTTCAACAATTTCAGGCATTTGTTGAACATGATCTAACGGATCATTAGCTTGTGGAGGTTCGGGAACTGGTTGTTCAACACGCACGGGAGCTGGATAAGTGCGACGAACGACAACAGTTCGAAGGTGACTTGAAGTAGAAGGTTGTGAAATAGAGTGATCACTCTCAGACCTTTCTCCTAATGATCTGTCACTCCCACTAACCAAGTCATTCTCAAGAAATTTTGCATTTCTTGACTCCACAATCCGTGTAACGTGAGATGGACAATAAAATCTGTATCCCTTAGACTTTTCGGCATATCCAATGAAATACCCACTAATGGTCCTTGGGTCTAACTTCTTCTCTTGTGGGTTATAAACTCTTACTTCAGACGGACATCCCCAAACGCATACATGTCGCAAACTCGGTTTTCAACCTTTAAACAACTCGAAAGGTGTCTTTGAGACAGCCTTGGTTGGAACTCGGTTTAATATGTACACCGCCGTTTTAAGAGCTTCATTCCACAAGGACTTAGGAAGTTTTGAGTATGATAACATACTCCGCACCATGTCCAATAATGTTCGATTTCTCCTTTCTGCTACACCATTCTGGCTCGGAGAACCAGGTGTGGTATATTGGGCAACAATCCCATGTTCAGCAAGAAACTTCGCAAAAGGACCGGGTGCTTGTCCATTTTCAGTGTATCTACCGTAATATTCACCACCTCTGTCTGATCTCACGATCTTTATTTGCTTACCGCATTGTTTCTCTACTTCTGCCTTATAGAGTTTAAAAGCATCTAGTGCTTCACTCTTGTTATCAAGAATGTAGAGATACATGTATCGCGAGTAATCATCTATGAAAGTGATGAAATATTTCTGTCGATATGCATCCATGTCTGGACAACATATATCCGTATGTATGATCTCTAATAGATCTGAACTCCTCTTTACACCTTTCTTTGATGTGTTAGTCTGCTTTCCCTTTATGCAGTCCACAAAAGTTTCGAAATCAGAAAAATCTAGAGTACTAAGTACCCCATCTTTTACCAATCTCTTAACCCTCTCAATGGAGATGTGTCCCAATCTCTGATGCCATAACATAGAGGATTCTTCATTCACAACACATATTTTAATACCAGCATGATCATGCATCGTAGCATAAACGTTATCATTTTGCACATTAAGTCGAAAAAGACCATCAGACAATGTACCATTCCCAACAATATCAGATTTATAGATAAGATCGAAACCATAGTCTGAAAAGTTGAAGGAATAACCAAATGGTACAAGTCTTGAAACAGAAATTAAATTCCTAGAAAAACCAGGAACATAAAAGGTCTTTTCCAACATAAGTACATAACCATTACTTAAAACTAGATAACATGTTCCAACAGCCTCCACATGTGAGCGCATCTTGTTTCCCGAATAGATGCATTGCTCACTTCCCACTGGCTTCCTTAGGTTTTGCAAACCCTGTAGAGAATTCGTAACATGGATTGTAGAACCAGAATCAATCCACCATCTGTTGTGACCAACATCGATCATATTAGATTCATAACAAACGAGTGTAAGTGAGTTACCTTTCTTAACAAACCACTCTTGGAATCTCTGGCAATCCTTCTTCATGTGTCCCTTCTTCTTACAGAAGAAACACTTGGATTCCTTCTTGATGTTTCCTTGAGAAGTCAATTTTTCTTTCCCTTTCTTTTTGGCTTGGTATTTCACTTTTCCTTGAGTTGCCAAATGCACACTCTCTCCACCTTCCATAAGCAATCGCCCTTCCTCTTGAACACACATGTTCAACAGTTCGTTGATCGACCATTTATCCTTATGTGTGTTGTAAGAGATCTTGAAGGGTCCGTATTGATGCGACAAAGAGTTCAAAATGTAATGCACAAGGAAAGAGTCAGACATGGTAACCTCAAGTGTTTTGAGTTGAGCCGCTAAATCCCTCATTTGCATGATGTGTTCACGCACTCCTTTGGTACTGGTGAGCCTCAAAGTGGAAAACTTCATAATCAGGGTGCTCGCCAATGCCTTATCTGAAGACTCAAATTGTTCATCAATAGCCTTCAGCAGCATACGGACATTGTCATACTGCTCGATCGAACCCCGAATGCCAGATGAGATGTTTGTCTTTATGAACATAACGCTGAGGCGATTAGATCGCTCCTACCTTTCATAAAGTTCAATCTCCTCAGGCTCACTCTCCTCAGTAATCGGAGGCGGTTCGTCTTTCTGAATAGCATAGTCAATGTCCATCCACCCCAAATGAAGCAGGATTCTTTCCTTCCACACCTTATAGTTATCCCCTTTGAGCTCGGGAATATCGCATTTCATGTCAGAGACATTCACAGGTTGAAAAACTCCACAAAAGAAATCAATATATATGCTTATGTTAATAAAATTAAGGCAACTTTATGTGACGTTTTACCAATGTAAAAACATCAACAATATGAATCATATGACATAAAAACTGCCTGTGGGCTAAGTTTTTAATTCAAATAGATTCATTTATCTTAACGATGAAACCATCGGATTATATTCATTTCTCAATCCCTGTGGGCAAATTAAGAAACATAATCGATTTTCCACCCTAATTAATTACATAAATATAATAAAACTTCCTGTGGGATAAATTTTATTATATCAATGTGATTAATTACAATCAATATCTGTAACTAAATGTGATCCAATAATAAAATTATTGATAATTTTATTCTAATTAGAGATGCTGTGGCTTTTCTCTAATTTGAATAAATTATACGAACCACTAGATATTTGTAAATATAAATACAGATCTGTATAGAAAGACAACCTTAGCCTAGTGGCTGAACCTTCCTTACCAAAATGTACAAGGTCATGTGTTCAAACCTTGCGTTTGAATTTTTTGTTTGCAACCACGTAAATAAGTGTATTGGTGGCCCAAAGTAAACAAGGCCCATTTCCAGAAAATAAATCAGAAAACCTAAAAGTTCTCATCGCGCGCATGTTATTCTTTGGCTATTTTCCTTTCTACAGGCGCCGTTCTCCTCTGTCCCTTTTTTTTTTCTTCCGACGACGACATACTTCCTCCGGTGATGGTTCATAACCGACAACCACCACCGAAGTTGCCTTCAAACATGTCGTCGCAGAGCTAATCCGGGAGTAGAGGCATCATAACGGCTTCTGAATCACTGCATTTACCAAATCGACAATGCCCACCAAACTCTCCAGAAGAGTAAGGATCAAGAGTCGGTTGGCTTCATAATGAAAGAAGAGCCAAAACGACAGAGAATATAGTGCAAAACAGAAGACACACAAGAAACAAAGCCAAACATATGACGACGGTTTCCTGATCTAGCATAGATTATGCATCAAGGTATTCTATTCCTCATTTTAATGAGTTATTTTCATAGATTGAATACAATATTCACAAATCTCTAAATTTCGATGTCAAAATTATGAATGCATCGAATAATCCTAAATTTGTGTATCTAAAAGAATAAAGAAATTCTTCCAATAATCATTTCAGATTCATGTAAATTAACAAAATGGAATACAGAAATTCATGAACGACATCACTTTTCAAGGCAGAGGATACTGAAGCTCTGATACCAAATGTAAGTTTAAAAAATACTTTAAACTCATCTTAAATCATGATCTTCTATGTAAAAAATTTTAATACATCAGATCATGTATACGGAAATAAATTCTGAATCGGAAAAACATACCTCCAGCCATTGAAAATGGTTGAGTTGAAATCTGAATATTTGGTGCTTCTAAACCTTTAGCAATACAATGATGGTGTATTTCTATCTGTTTTGCTTGTCTTAGGGACCAAATACGTTACCCCTATTTATTGTTTTTTCTCCATCAGAAAACTGCTATTGGGGTGGTTATCATGCAGTTAACACAATATGGAGGAAATGTTAGACCATTAACATAATGGGAAGTTAATAAAAACTTCCAACACATACATCTACAAAAATATACATACGACAAAACAAACAAGATTTTTTTAAAAAAAAATAAAAAAGAAGAAGAGAGAAACATATGATGTGTATACATACGTACGTACATACGCACATATTTTGTACGCATGAATTCAAAAGTAGACACGAAGAAAGAGCATACGGGGGACCGTAGATGCGTTCACCAAGCCACAGAGCTTAGTGTGCGAAAACGTGCGAGGAATTCTTTGAGAAAAAAAATCTTTTTTTGCTTTCATAAAAACAAAACCGATAACGACCATTTGTTTAGTTTATAGACAAAATATAAATTCAAAATTAATTAATTAATTAGTTAAAAAAACGTGTGCAAGAAGGACGTGGAAAACAAGGTTCTTTTGCAATAAACGGATCGAGAGAGAATTTTGTGAAATCTTTCTGAAATTTTCATTAAAAGTAAAAAATGCCGCTAACAGAGTATTTAAATTACAAAATGAAAACAGAAAATTGTACCAAAACAAACTGAACTTAACCAAATAAAACCGAGATTAAAAACCACTCTATTACTCCCCTCAAGATGGAGTTTCAGGAACAAAGAGTGAATGAAGACCCATCTTGTCAAGTAAGTATCGAAAATGCTCCACATACAAAGGTTTGGTGAGTGCATCAGCAACCTGCTCCTTACTCGGAACATGTAACGGCTTCAGAAACCCCGACTTGAGCTGCTCCCGAACGAAATGACAATCGAGCTCTATATGTTTCGTACGTTCATAGAAAACAGCATTGTTTGCAATGTGTATGGCAAACATACTATCGCAGAACAATGTAACAGGTCGAGGAAACTGAAAATTCAACTCAGATAGAACTGAAGAGATCCAAAACAACTCACAGGTTGTTTGCGCCATAGCTCGGTACTCAGACTCGGCACTACTCCGAGAAATAGTAACCTGCTTCTTTGACTTCCAAGAAATCAAAGAACTGTCGAGAAATACAAAAAATCAAGTTACCGAGCGACGATAATCTGCACACGACGCCCAATCTGCATCTGAGTATGCACTTAAGTGACGTTTAATATGTGCAGAATACAAAAGTCCTTGGGCAGGACAACCTTTCAAGTAACGCAGAACACGATGTGCAGCCTGTAAATGATCAGTTCTTGGACATGACATGTACTGACTAAGCTTAGTTACTGCGAAACTTATATCAGGCCTAGTGATTGCCAAATATATCAATTTGCCAATCAGCTTTCTATAAACCAGAGGATCTGCCAACAACTCACCAGAATCAACAGTGAGCTTCTGCCTAAAGTCCATTGGAGTTGTAGCAGGCTTACAACCCAACATTCCGTAATCTTCAAGCAATTCTAAGGTATATTTGCGTTGGCAAACAGAAATACCTTTCGTAGAACGTGCAACTTCAAGCCCGAGAAAGAACTTCAAGTCACCAAGATCTTTAATCTGAAAGACAGCTCAAGAACATCCTTTACTGCAGAAATCATATCAGCATTGTTACCAGCAACAAGGATGTCATCCACATAAACCAAGATGGCAACAATGAAAGTATCCTGTCTTCGCACAAACAAGGATGTATCAGCAGTTAATTGAACATAACCAGCAGACATTAAGACCTCTGCGAGCTTCAGATTCCATTGTCTACTAGCTTGCTTCAAATCATATAGTGATTTCTGTAACTTACAGACATGGTTTGAAGGAATGTCCTCCCCCTTAAGTGATGCATATCCTTGTGGTAATAGCATGTATATTTCCTCATCTAAATCACCATTCAGAAATGTATTAGACACATCTAACTGATGTAAAAACCATTTCTCAGCAGCAGCTACAGCCAGCAACAATCTAACAGTTGTCATCTTCGCCATGGGACTAAAGGTCTCCAAATAATCAATTCCCTCCAATTGTGTATAGCCTTTAGCAACTAATCTGGCCTTATAGTGTTCTACTGTGCCATCAGGGTTGAACTTGGTCTTAAACACCCATTTACAGCCTATGGGATGCTTACCAATAGGTAACTCACACACAGACCAAGTCTTTGTCCGATCAAGAGCCTCTAATTCCAGAATCATAGCTTTCTTCCACTCATCAGATTTCACAGCTTGGTTATATGTTTTAGGTTTAGGAATGGAAGATATGGAACAGGTAAAGGCTTTATAAGTGGGGTGAATCTTGTCATAGGACAAGAAACAGGATAAAGGATAAGGAGTTTTGGGTAATTGTGGAGGTGGATCATGATAGGAAAGAAGGTAACAGTGATAGTCCTGAAGATAGACAGGTTGTTTCACAAGACGTTGTGGTCGCACATTATTCTCTGAAGTTGATAAAGGAGGGGAATGAGGTGTAGATGTGGATGAAGATAATGATTCTGATCGAAAAATAGAATCTATCCGAGAAGTTACACGACAAGAATTAGGGAATAAGACTTGTGAAGAATTATCAGAATCAAATAAGAAATGAGGAGATAAAGACTGAGAAAAAGGATTAGAAACTGGAGAAGAAATACTCGAGTGAAAGGGAAACACAGTCTCATGAAAAACCACATGTCTTGAAACCACTATTTTCTGATTATCTAAAATCAAAATTTTGTAACCTTTTGTCCCAGAAAGATAACCAAAAAACACACCAGATTGTGCTCGAGGAGAAAACTTATGTCTACCCATTTCTTGAGTAGTAACATAACAAAGACAACCAAAAACTTTTAAATGAGAATATTCAGGTTTCTTCTTTGTTAAAACCACAAAAGGTGTTTTGAAATCAAGTAATGGTGTTAGAGTTCTATTGATCAAATACACTGCAGCAAGTACACAATCAACCCAATATTGCAAAGGAACATTAGATTGAAATAACAAAGATCTTGCAACAGTGAGTATGTGTTGATTTTTTCTCTCAACAACTGAATTTTGTTGAGGCGTATAAGGACAAGAACGAAAATGATAAATGCCCTTCTACTGTAAAAACTCTGTAAAATTTAACTCAGGGGCATTATCAGTCCTTATAGCCTTTATTTTTGTGTCAAACTGTGTTTCAATGAAAGCAACAAATGCTGAAAACTTGACATCAACTTCAGATTTTGTAGACAACAAATAAATCCAAACTAATCTTGTGCAATCATCCACAATAGTCAAAAAGCATTTGTGACCAAGATAAGTAGGAACATGAAATGGTTCCGAAACATCCAAATGTATTAGATCAAATGGTTTATCAGATAATTTTCCAGAAATCGGAAATACAAGTTTCTTTTGTTTTGCTTTGGGGCAAACATTACAATGAGTAAAAGAATCAGAAACAGGGGTAAAAGACAACTGTGAAGATTTTCCTAGAGACTGTATTTTGATAAAAGAGGGATGGCCAAGTCTTTGATGCCACAAATCAAGAGGTGCCGAGGTGAGTGCAGTACAAAGTGGAAGCTGAAACGAAGAAGGACACAGAGTAGAACAGGGCATATCCAAGATATATAAATTCTGATGTAATCTACCCTTGCCAATCGTCAAGGCCTGAGTAAGGTCTTGAAGAATGCAAGAATGATTTGTAAACGTTAGAGAAATGGAAGTATTTTTAGTAAGAGCACTCACACTCAGCAAGTTAAAACGAAAAGAGGGAATAAAGAGAACATTTGATAGTGTCAAAACAGAAGAAATTTTGACAGTACCAGATTGTGACACAGAAATGGTTGAACCAGTGGGTAAGGTAATGGTAATGGGAGATATGGTTTTCAAATCAGAGAATAATGTGGAATCATAACATACATGGACACTAGCACCTGTATCTATAATCCAGACCACTGCAGGTAAAGTAAGGTTGGGTTCAAATGTGGATAAAATAGGAAATGTAGGGGAAGAAATACCTGGGGAATTTGGAGATGAAGTAGCTGTGAAACCTGAATCCATGGCTGAAGAGCTACTATTCTTAAATTGAGATGAAAGTTGTGCAAGTAGAGCTTGAGCTTGCTCCAAGGCATTTCTTCCAGAAAACATGTCTTTCTGTGTTGCAATAGGGTGTTCCTCCGGATCAGATTGAGATTTCACCATATGAACCATATTTGCAGAATTATCAGAATATTGTTGTCGTGGTTTTGATGCTAATGCAGGCTTTGAACTCCACTGATTGGAATTCGGATTGGAATTGTTACGAAAATTTGGTGGATAACCATATATTTTGTAACATTTGTTCACTGTGTGGCCTACCAACCCACAGTGAGTACAGACTGGGCGAGGTCGCTGACTACCAGAAGAACCAGAAGGCTGGAATGAAGGACGAGGTCTAGACTGATTCACACTAGCTTGAAACACAGCGTGTTCTTGAGGTAATTGCAGGCCTAAACATTGTTGTTCTTCCTGCATACACATATTATATATCCTGGATAGATCTGGCAGATGATCAAGCATTAAAATCTGACGGCGAGCAAGGTGATAGGAATCATTCAAGTGCATCAGAAACCTAACCACATTTCGCCTATCATAAAAATCCATCCAACGCTGCTCAAGATCACAAGAACAGCTACCGCATGTACAACCACGACAACCACATGTAGGAAACGGATCATGGTTCTTCAACTCTTCCCATAATAAGCTCAACTTCGTGTAATATGTTTCAATATTCATGTTTCCTTGATGAAGAGAATCTATATTCTGTTGAATATTAGAGATCTTCGAAACATTATTCTGCTTATAGCTCTTTTCTAGTTTCTTCCAAACTTTAGCAGCTGAATCCAGATATACAACCAAATTGTATATATCTGGAGCCAGTGAATTACAGATCCAAGTGCTGAGTAGGTCATCGCATCACGACCACAAAACATAATCCGGATGATTCAATTTAGGCGGAGGAACAGTACCTAGAATGAATCCGAGCTTGTTCTTACAGTTGAGCGCCTTCATGACGGCTCGTGACCAAACATTGTAGTTCGATTCACCGAGAAGCTTCTCGGAAACCAGAATAAGACTTGAAGAATCCGCTGCGTGAAGATACAGAGGATTCAGATAAGGATCTTGGAGCGACGGTGTCGCCGGAACTGAAGAACTGTCTTCCGGTGGAATCGATTGATGAGATTCAGTCGACATTGAGAATCAATATCGAGAAAAATCAAAGCAGAAAATGTAGAATCAACGATGAAATCAAGCTGAAAAAATTTTCCTGTGCTCTGATACCATTTTGCAATAAACGGATCGAGAGAGAATTTTGTGAAACCTTTCTGAAATTTTCATTAAAAGTAAAAAATGTCGCTAACAGAGTATTTAAACTACAAAATCAAAACAGAAAATTGTACCAAAATAAACCGAACTTAACCAAATAAAATCGAGATTAAAAATCACTCTATTAGGTTCTCCTTGTTTTGTTGCGAGTCTTTCTCAGACTTTGACCTCCACATATGTTCCCAATTCCCATGTTTTTGGAACTCTTTATGTTTGCAAAAGTACTGTCATAAGAACATGATTACTTTATAAGCAAAACATCACCCAACTCCATCAGCAAAATCCTTTATTCACACCATTTTCGTCTCAAGCTATCATTATTGTTCGATTATTTACATCCAGCCATAGGTTCGACAGAGAAAAAAAAACAAAATACATAATTTTGGCAAGTTATGAAGAACATTCTCGTGAAAAATTTCACATATGATCATTAAACAAAGTTTCGCCTTAAATATAAAAACCATAACATCAGACATATTCACTTCTAAGACTTCAAAAGAACAAACACACATCATAGCCATCCAAACAGAGTGTCTGAAAAGGAATCCTTGCAGCAGAAGAGAGTGTAACCTTATTTGAAGCAGGAAGGAAGTGCTGGCCCCCGGCAAACAAGGGCCGCCACGACATATACAAGAACCGAGAGCGTAAGTATCAGAACGATCCTGCATAAATACAAAACAGGTCGATGAAAAATCAGGAAAATCAGTTCAATAAGAGAAACATGATATCAAATCTCGACGCCAAGATTTCACAGAGAAGATATGCTATCCAATTCGAGTCAGAGAGCCGCCAAAGTCTGAATTTGTATTTGGATAAGTCAGTTTCTTGAGAAAGGTTATTATTATCGGTCCAGATGACTTACAAAAGCTGGATATTTCTCCACCATGCTCTGTTATTGAAACGGCGAGCTTGCTTTCTGAAAGAGAAGCTGTTCCCTCGCATATTGAGCACTCTGTCATTTGGTCCATTACCTCGTTTGGATCCTGAGATAACTTTTTAGATTTCTGAATACAAAGAACTGAGTTTTTAAGGGAACCAATTGTTTTTTTTAGGTAATTGTGTTCATAATCTCTAACTCTAAGGGACAAAATAAACAGAGAAGAGAGGAGGGGAAAGCACCAAGCACATGAAGAGACTTTCAAAATCTAACCACATGGGAGATGATCCTGAAGGACAGAGGAGGGTTATGTTACGGTGTAACAAATGATGATAGAGCCAGGGAGATTATCGAACGAGAGAGTGGAAGAAGAGGCAGAGACAGGAACATAATGCATAGACGAAGAAATGTAATGAGAAAGGATTTAGTGGTCCGGGCATTCACGTTTCCCTTGTTCAGTCTTGATAGTCTTGTAAAACTTCCTAGCTTTTGAAACAATTCATTTTCGCTGGGTATTGAAGATTTTCATATTTGAGAGAGGAAAAGTGAGTTATGAATGATAGAAGAAGCAGATTCTGGAAAAAGTTGGGATTCTGATGTACTCTTTTGAGGATGATGATTCCGGGGAGGGAGAAAAGATGAGGCTATCTGGTAGATATAATGGACACCCTGAAACGGCAGAGGTCGTTGTTGTGTGGGTTCAACTCCCTAACGAGATAGCTTCTCGTAGCTAGTTCTGATAGGACCCGAGAAGGGGAGAGGGGCCGAGTGACCAATCACCTCATAGGTCGGAGGTCCAAGGGGTCCAAACGGCAGAAGGATAGAAAGGAGGAAATAACTGATGTGCTTCTCGATTCCCATTAGAGTAGTATCCCTTAGATTATGTTTGATCATTTATCTGAATAAGAAAAGCCTCAGATCAGAGAGAGAAGCCATGTGACTGTCGTTCTGCTGTGTCATTCTCAAGACGGATTTTGAATTTTGAATATCGTTTTACAATTTTCGTATTTATCGTAATGGGACGAAAATTGTAAATGGGTCCAAATCATGAGTCCAATAAACTAAGAAGAATTCATGAATGCCCAATTTAAACTTTTTTTTTTTTGGCTCATTATGAAAAGAAAAATTAGATATATTATAAGATTTGATCCAATTTAAATAATTCCACGATTTAAACAAAATATAATATTTATTCTCACATAAAAATTTGGTGCAATCTAGAATGCATGCCGTAGTATCTTATATTCATAAACTTGGCCATTTAAATTTTATTTGGACCCTAAATAAAAAAATCCGAACAGAATGAAAGTTAATATAAAAATTAGATAGCCAGTTTTTTAAATATCGAAAATTCAGAACGTGAAATTAACTTAAATAAATTCCAAAATTTCTACAACTAACTGTAGGGTTCAAGGGTTTTTCTTTTCCCTTTCAATGATGTAATTTCACCAATTTTTCTTAGACAGAATGAATTACTCTTTCCTTTTTTCTCTTTAATCCTCTGTTTCTTTTTTTTACCTGTAATCCTCTGTCATCATTTTTTGCTGTAATCCTCTTTTTTCCTGTTTTTTAATTATTGAAGCCAAAGTAATTGTAAAACAAACTGTTTCGGCAAGCAGGATTACGCATATGGTGATACATTTCTCTATTATATAATACAGGGACTAATTCTGTATATTTATTTCATCTGTACATATTAATGGTGTTTAACATTAGGATTTTGACTGTATAATCGGTTTAAGTCTGAATCCTAAAATGTTTAGGATTATTTTCGATTATATTCAAATTCAGTTATTTTATTTTTAGAAAAAACTATTATCATTCGGTTTGATTCTATTTTTCAAGTTCGGTTTGAAATCGATTTTTATTGTTAAAAAAACTCAATTTTCAAATATAATTTTCAGTTTTTTTATTGGATTTGGTTTAGTTTGAATTTAATTTTTTATTTTATTTTAGAGACATTACAATTATTCGGTTTTTTTATATCGAATTCGATTGGAAACCATTAGATTGTTCAATTTATTAACTAAATCGTTCACCCTTAATTATTACAACATGATAATTTTTTTAGGAAAATTTTAGTTTGATCAGTTTATAAAATGCCCAATTTGAAAGTTGGTAATTCAGTTATCAATTCAAACACCCATTAGACATAGTAAGGGGCCCTCCAAATCATGATGTCCAAAATATCTTTACTAAGCCCATTTAGGGCCCATGACATTTAAGAGACCATCCATATATACACGTATATCTGTATATCTACATCCGTATTGTACATATGCATATCCTTGCATACATGCACTCCCATCTCCCAAGTAATTGATCCAACGCATCCAGTTTTTTTTTTTTTTCTGAATATGAAACTCCCTCTTTCCTTTTTTCTCTTTAATCCTCTGTTTCTTTTTTTTCCCCGTAATCCTTTTTTCCTGTTTTTTAATTATTGAAGCCGTAAGTTGCCTTTTTTAAATTACTGAATCATTATATATATATATATATATATATATATGCGGCAAGGTTACTACTTCGCCAATCACTCTTGTCTTTTGAAAGAACAAGAAAGAGAGAGCGAGAAAAATGTCTTCTTCGATTTCGTCTTCTTCTTCATCGGAAGCAAAGGCGAAGAGAAAAAACGCGTTCGAGAGGAGACAACTGACTGTCATGAAGAAAGCACAAGAGCTCTCCACTCTCTGCGGCGTCGAAATCGCCGTCATCTGTTACGGACCGAACGAAGAGATTCAGACATGGCCGAGAGAGATGTCGAAGGTGAAGGAAGTGGCAGAGAAGTACAAGAGACTGAGCGGTGCCGATAGAGGAAAGAAAAACCTCACTCTTGACCAGTTTCTGGGTAAGACCAAGATCCAAGAAGACGACAAGAAGAGGAGAAAGGTGGGTCTTGATCTTGATCGATTCACTGCCCAGGAATTGTCTTCGCTTCTTGATCGCTTGCACGAAAACTCTCAGAATTTGCGGGGACGACATCGGTTTCTTGAATCGCGAAAACAAATGACCGCAGCTCTGTCGGAGACGCCGATTGACCAATTTTCCGGAAATCAAGAAACCAAGCAACCAGAAACCCCGATCGAGCTGTTGAGTTTAATCTTGTCGGAGTCGGGTTTTGTTTTTTCTTAGTGAATTATGGTTTGGTTAGTTTCGGTCATATCATATCACTTGTGTAAAGCGTTTGAAATTTGAAATTTCGTTTCGTATTTGAACTGAGTATATCTCATCATCTTCAACTCCCTCCGACTAGAGGACAGTTTTGATTTTCCGTTTCATATTTCGTCTTCTGATTCAGGTAGAGAATTCAGCGAGTTTGGAATCCCGGTTTGGTTTCAGAATTCGATTCAGATTCCGTTTCTGAAACCGGGAATTAATTTATTACTTCTTAAGTTTAGCAGGCGGACTCCATGGACTAGCGGTGGCCATTTCGGTTATTTGCTTAATAACCGAACGGTTGAGGAAGTTGAATAACCGTTCGGAGCGGTTTGGTTCATTTCGGTTATTTGCTTAATAACCGAACGGTTGAGGAAGTTGAATAACCGTTCGGATTCGGTTCGGTTCGGTTAATAACCGAATAACCGCGGTTAACCGAACGGTTATTGAGTTTTTTAAATATTTTAATTTTTATCCTCATTATTATTAGTATTATTTTTTTATACTTCACTTTTAACCTTATATATTTCACCCAATAAACTATAAAATGTAATGTTTTTAACTTTTATCCTAATTATTGAAGTTTTTAGATTTTTTTATAATTTTATTTTTACATGATTAATCATTTTGTACATTTATTTAAATAGATATTTTGAAATTTATGTAGGATTAATAAATTTTTTAAAAAAATATATCATAACCGAACCGAACCGATCTAAAACCGAACCGAATAAACCGGAAAATATAACCGTTTGGTTATAATTTTATTATGCAAAAATCGAACCGAACCGAACCGAAACCGAACTGAACCGAACCGAACCGATTAAATCTATATAACCGTTTGGGTATGATTTTTTTATAACCGAAATAACCGAACCCGAAATAACCGAATCGAAAACCGAACCGAAACCCGAAATGGCCACCCCTACCATGGACCCATCAGACCAATCCTCCTAGAACACTGGAAACACCGTGACCCCGACATGCCCGTCCACGAGTACCTCCCGAAAAACCTAAACTTTTACGACTTCATGCTACAATCAAAGTTCTGCCTCTGCCCGAGCGGATACGAAGTGGCTAGCCCACGTGTCATCGAGTCCATCTACGCAGAATGCGTGCCGGTGATCCTTTCCAAGAACTTTGTGTTGCCTCTCAGCGATGTGCTGAGGTGGGAGACGTTCTCCGTACAAGTTGACGTGTCGGAGATTCCGAGGTTGAAGGAGATTCTGATGTCGGTGTCCGAAGAAAAGTACAGAGAGCATCAGCTGATGCAGCCTTCTCTCCACGTAGTGTTCATGCATGTGGTGCCTTGCCCCGCAAGAAACCACTTGGGTTAACTCTATGGCCGTGTGTGTTCGTTGTGATCGATGGCGATTCCAATGAAATGTTCGCATTGTTCGTATTCTTGGCCTCTACGATAGTAGGGCTTGATGATTTTCTCCTACCTGTACCAATGGCCTAAGTTTTTTTTATTTTTAAATTTCAATCGTTCCTTCTTGTGATGAGTAAATTCGAATCGAATGTAAA
This sequence comes from Tarenaya hassleriana, assembly GCF_000463585.1. Taxonomy (NCBI): domain Eukaryota; kingdom Viridiplantae; phylum Streptophyta; class Magnoliopsida; order Brassicales; family Cleomaceae; genus Tarenaya; species Tarenaya hassleriana. Next base: position 3,104,227 of record NW_010968505.1, on the reverse strand, counting down.
TAGTGTTTGATTGGGCTAACCTTGCTTGATGACCCTTTGGTCAGTGACTTTATTGCCATGTTCGTCTTTCACGTGGAAAACTGCGCAAATATCATATGATGAATGTTCAATGGGGTGTGTGTGTATATAGTTTTGAAGTTAAATGAAAGAATGGGTTTGGGTAAGTACGGACCATCCATGAACCAATCACCATCGGAAGAGATGTAACTTTTGTTGATGATGAGGTTCATGTCTGTCAGAATTTGCACCACTTCAAGTAGAAGCCCTTGTTTGTTTTCACTATTCACCTACCAAATACATTAACCTTAACCAGTTGAGGCTGAGCTTCCCCTTGAGCCGGTCAACTTTGACTGGTTTACCTGCTCTTCGTGGTTTGTCGGCTATTGCGCAGGATCGGGGTTTACTGTCGGCATACCGACTGTCCGGCCTGAGGGCTGGGGCGGTCGGAGTCTGGCCCGAAGGACCATATGACGGGTTCTCACCGTTATAAAAAAAAAAATACATTAACCTTCTCGTTACACACACGAGTATATATATATATATAGTCATTGTTATTATTATTACTAATGTTGCACCTAATACTACTAAAATTAGTTTTATTTATTTAAACCAACTCATATGCATGTAATAAAGATTATTATTAATTTCATGTGTTTGTTCTCTATATTTCGGTCATATTGGTCACATGGTCAGAAGTAGAAATAACAAATTAAAGGTATTTTTTATATAATCCCGTTTAGTTTATAGACAAAATATAAATTCAAAATTAATTAATTAATTAGTTAAGAAAACTACGTGCAAGAAGGACGTGGAAAACAAGGTTCTCCTTGTTTTGTTGCGGGTCTTTCTCAGACTTTGACCTCCACATATGTTCCCAATTCCCATGCTTTTGGAACTCTTTATGTTTGCAAAAATACTGTCATAAGAACATGATTACTTTATAAGCAAAACATCACCCAACTCAATCAGCAAACTCCTTTATTCACGCCATTTTCGTCTCAAGCTATCATTATTGTTCGATTATTTACATCCAACAATAGGTTCGACAGAGAGAAAAAAAAAACAAAATACATAATTTTGGCAAATTGTGAAGAACATTCACGTGAAAAATTTCACATATGATCATTAAACAAAGTTTCACCTTAAATATAAAAACCATAACATCAGACACATTCACTTCTAAGACTTCAAAAGGACAAACACACATCATAGCCATCCAAACAGAGTGTTTGAAAAGAAATCCTAGTAGCAGAAGAGAGTGTAACCTTATTTGAAGCAGGAAGGAAGTGCTGGCCCGCGGCAAACGAAGGCCGCCACGACATATACAAGAACCGAGAGCGTAAGTATCAGAACGATCCTGCATAAATACAAAACAGGTCGATGAAAAATCAGGAAAATCAGTTCAATAAGAGAAATATGATATCAAATCTCGACGCCAAGATTTCACAGAGAAGATATGCTATCCAATTCGAGTCAGAGAGCTGCCAAAGTCTGAATTTGTATTTGGATAAGCCTCAGTTTCTTGGGAAAGGTTATTATCGGTCCAGATGACTTACAAAAGCTGGATATTTCTCCACCATACTCTGTTATTGAAACGGCGAGCTTGCTTTCTGAAAGAGAAGGTGTTCCCTCGCATATTGACGGTTTTATCAACGAGCAACTCTAAGTGTTCACCTCTATCTAAAACTTTATCAATATTCTCTATCATCACATTTCTAACCTGCAAAAATAACACAACCAATTCGGCAATATAGTAGATAAACAGCCAATATTTCAGTGTGTATATGAACCAAGCCTATGGGATTAACTGCCATTAAAGAAGTCGCAGGAAATTAAAAGAAAATTTTCAAAGCTTCACCTGACTCATTTCACCTTTCATTCTGATTATTCTATCTGCATTTGGGTCATTTGAGTAGTATTCCATTTGCTGGCCGAGAACTCTTGAAAATTCATCGTTCATGGAATAAGCTTGAGCTGAACGAATTGCACGGCCATACGTCCTCACAAATCTCTGATGGATATTTTCCAGAAACGCAAACGGAATTCTCCCTGTGTCAAATTATTAAACAGCAGTGTAAACACCAGTATCTATTGTCGAAAAATGGAATTTTCCGACTCTCTTATATGATAATATCACCATTGAAACACTCAAGACTTGTGCCCAGAGCTTGCTAGCAACAAGACAAAAATGTAGGTTTATATTTTCGCACAAGTAACTATAGCAAACAGAAGAACAAATTCACATCAACTTCTCTGTTTTTCTTAGATATCAAAATCAAATACTGTAGCAACTTAGTGAAAGAAATAACATTCAATTGTCACAAAAATTATTCGCTTAAACATTAAAACACCTAGAATTCCACTGAGCAATAATTAACACAAGTATTGGGGGCAGTTCAAACAGAGAAAGATCTAACTTTCAAAGAGAAGGAAGTATTCCAAAATTAGCTCGATGTTTAACAAAAAAAAAATTTAAAAGAGAGAGAGAGAAAGCAGAACACAACTTCTCCAATTTCCCAGATTTCATCCGACTTAAGCCGAACGGAGTAATACTGTAGCAAAACCCTACCAGAAAACCTTACAGAAGAGCAAATTAGCACTAGAAAAGTTCCAAAACAACAATCAAACAATCGAAAGCAAAGAAAAGGGAAAGAAGCGGCGCACTTTCGGAGGAACCGTCGGCCATACAGAGGACGGTGAGGCCGTCGGTGCGTTTGACGTGGAAGACATACCGACCCTGAGAGTACGACACGTGGCTATCATCGTTGTTACCAGGCAACTTCTCCAATATCTGCTTCCCTATCGCACCTGCGTTCGTCGATGCCGCGCTGAACTCCGCCAGAACCACCGTCCCTCGCGCCACCAGCGCGTACAGTATCGCCATCTATCTCTCTCGGTCTTCTGCAATTTCACCGTTAGATTTCCAGAAAAATCAGAAAGGATTAGAAACAAAGAACTGGAAGAAATCCACTGACCAGTATCCAGAATCCAGAATCAGGGAAGCAAACGATCAGATTTCGAGAATTATCCTCTTCGAAACGGATCAAACCTCTTCAGAACACCTCCACGAGTTTTAACTGAGCACTCTCGCTGCAGAGCTTGCGAGAAGAGTCGGTTTTCGGCGGAAGATTTTGTTTTAAAAAATAAAGCCCAAGTAAAGCTTCGGCCCAGTTACAAAACATATATGGGCCTACAGATATTTTCAAATAGGCCCAATTCAAAGCCCATTATGTGCTGATTTACTCCATATGTATTATTTGCATATACAATTTTTTTTTGGACATATTCAATGTATAGAGTAATTGAATTCCAAAAACAAAAATAAAACATGAGAGAGAAAGCACGTAAAAATGGTACCAAACATAAATTTTGACAAAGATGCAAAACAAAATCCATAATATAATCGAAGAAATGAGAAGCAAATACAGAGAAGATTTGAGGCCTAAAAACAAAAACATGTCGTGTCCTAACTACAAGATCGAGTCCACTTGGTTCCACCAGGACGTAGAGAGGCTTCCCTGCAACGTTTAAAATGTAACCACAATGCATATATATATATATATATATATATATATATATATATATATCCTTATCTATTTATATCCAAAAATGAATTTTCTTCTTATTAAATACATGGGAATTTATTACACCAAGAACAAGTAGGAAACGGTTGAAAGAGGGCAGACATGGGCGTTTTTTGCTTCTATCTCATGAGGAGACCTACGAGGAAACAGTAGAGTGCTCCTTTGATTTGGCCAACTTGGATTGAATGAGTTTGTCCAATATTGGTGGCTCCAATGGAATAGCATCAAGGCACCGTTCTGAAGCTGCAACGATCACCTGTACCACCCCGACATTTACATCACACAGAATTTTAAATTGCAACATATTCGATTCAAAGAGAGGAGGATCAACCTCGTCCAGCAAAAAGTCGACGGCAGCTTCGTCCTCGACTGTTTCCTTCAAAGGAGATCTTAGAAACTGAATGTCCAGCTGGATTTGCTGAAACCCACTCCTGTTAAATGTTTGCATCCGCACGTATTCTTGCAAACTCTTTAGACTCAGTTTCACTATCGTTGTCACTACCGATTCCTGCATTTTTTTATACGTCAGGACCGGTGATCATATGGGCCTATTTGCATGCTGGTTTTGTTGAGGAAGGAGACTGTTCTTACCTGAGTAAACTCAACCTTGGTGAAGATCTCTACTTTCTGCTTGAATAGTTTAGCCAGATGTGTCTCAAACAGCTGGCTACGGGCCCTCTGTGAATTTGAGCGTGCCATCCTATCGTTCTGTAATGGATTGCTTCGCGATGAGGTTGTGGTGTTACTTCCGTTGCTGTCTGACCTCCGGTGCTTACGGAATGTCCCTTGTGGTAAAATTTGCTTCACTTGTTTTCCAATTGCTCCCAGCTGTGCAAATGGAGAAATCCCAATGTCAAGTTATGCATATGTTTGTCCTTTCATTTCCCCTTCTTTAGATCAGCCAGCCAGGGAAGAGATTTCGAATGTATCCTTCCCAATTATCGTGCGGAGGAAAAGCAAAAGAGCACTTGACAAACCTCTTGAAGAAACAAATCCACAAACATATGAACTTCTCGCGGTTCCTTGTGCTGCAGAACATAGTTTTTAGAAAATAAGAACTGGTAAAAAACAAAAAGATGCTCCAATGGAAGGGAAAAGATCACGCATGAAATACCTTGACCCAGTTCGGTGTCTTAAACCTCTTCCTTAGAAGAAGTGATATCCTCTGTGTTCTTGTGTTTATATACTAAAAAAAAGGTGATTCGGCCAATTAGTTTTAAGTTTGAGACACCCAAAAAGCCATTAAGGAAAGGAAGGAAGGCATGTTTTCAATGCAAGAACGAGCATAGAATACAAGCTCATACATGCTGGAGAAGCTTCTCACTCGCTGAGTGGAAGACCCGGGAAAGTTCCCCAGGAATAAAACAAGGCTCATTCTCAAGGCCTTGGGCGCCTCCTCCACCAGAGAAGGAAGCAGCTATATCCTGAAAAACACACGAAATTTTCAGTTAGTTTTAGAAAACTATTTTGGATCTATATCAAAATAGAAGATGATTCCTAACCTCTGTGATTCTCGGTATAACCATTTGTTCGATAAAAACAGAGAGTTGAGCCAGCACAAGGATGAGACCTGCATGAACTTTGTCACTTGGTTTGCCCTCAGCCAAACCTTCAGCCTCATTTGGTGAGCTGGTCTTTCCCGAAAGCACTAGAAAGTGAGCTTCAAGTGACCGGAAGAAGTTTTGAGATCCCACTTGAACCCAATCAACAATTAAATCCCTCATCTTGACAAATATTCCTGTATTTTCTTGAAGAATTTGACGGAAATCCTGAAACAATAAACACTGATGAATAACTGAGAAGTAAAGTTATATAGAGGAAGGAAATGATAACAAAATGTAGAAAAGAGGAAATGTGTGTTGCCTGTAGTATGTTCATGCTGCCTTGAAGTACTGCCTTTTTGCTCGTCTCCAAGACAGAGTGCAAAAAATCTTCTTCAACTGTTTCCTTTTGGTCGACATTGACTTTCAGGAGAGTATCTGCCACGATGACACCTTATTTTGGATCAGATTCAGGCAAGGACAAAATCTCGTGAATACATTAATTTATGGCTAGATACTTTCAGGTTGCTTCGGATAATTTCACAAAAAGACCATGTGACAGCATCAGAACAAAAAAAAAGCACCTTTCACAGACACAGTAAGAATTATTTCAGTATGTATCTGTTCTCTCTTTACCCCTAATAAGAAATTCTGCATCTTGTAGATCGTAACAGAGAACAAACCGGATATATCTTGCTGAAGATGGGAAAAGGTCCTCGCAACAAACTGCTTGAAAGTAGATTGGGCAGCCTGAAATGACAGATTACGAGTAAACATAGATGGTTCTATTATCAAGACAAGAAGTACGGTCATATAGAACAAATGAACAATTAAGAGGTCACCTCTGCAGCAAAATCAGAGAGAGCAGCCTCAGGTAGCACCTCATCCATAAGCACCACATCTGCCCATATGAGTTCTACGTCCAATGGAAAATAGGTAAGGTATTAGGAAATCGAGAATGATTTGGTGAACAGGTTCAAGCCTTAACGGAGAAATGCGGCAGAGGGGAAAAACAGCAATAAGAGAAAAAAGCACAAGGAGAACCAGAGTACTCACTGGAAATTCCAAGAAAACATGAGGCAGAAACCCGTTTCTTTATATATTGGTCCACGTTCTCGAATTGCCTAAAGACAACGAGTGTTAGAAGATCAGCACTCCCATTTCAAGGACTATCAGTTCCTGGGTCACTATATATAAAGCAAGGTACATTACATTGCTGTCAAGGCCCTTGCAAGTTTAAAAAGTTTTTCCTCTGAGTCAGGAAATATGACTCGGTAAGCACGCATAGCCTCAGAGAACTCACGTACAGCATCCTATTCAAAAGAACAAGCAAATGTTAAATCTCTTAAGAATCCAGTCGGCAGACTTGTTAAGCCTGATAAATTAACAAAGTAAACAAGTAAAAGAAACCTTCAGATTTATGTTTGACAAGGAAAAAAACATTGAAAGGATGGAATTTTGTCAGACAAATGGCTAACAAATTCATTTGGTTTAAAGTGTTCTGATCATTTCAGAATCATGGGAGACAAGAAAGCCGAGGCATTCATGTTGTACCTCATGAACTTTGGCAGGATGTGGATCACTGCTTTCCCCATTTTTAGACGAATCAGTGTGCTCCATAAGTTTACTTGCCTCCTCAGGCTTTAATTGAAGGTCATCAAGAGACTGTTCCAGTTTTTCCAACAGTTTGGCCTTTAGATTATCTACCTGCAGGATATAAGAAGCATCGCATGTTATAGCACAAAAATTATGTATCTCATATTTAAGGAGCCTGATATGGGAACTTTTTAAGTTGCTTCAGTTCTCACTCAAGTTTGTAATATATATAACAGGTCATGTAAAATTGAACCGAGAGAAAATACTAACAGGGACATCTAACCGCTTGAGGAGCACTGCAGCTTCAGCTCTAGATTGTATGGATTCTGAATCCGAAAACAGCCTTGCCTGACCGAAACAAGGATGCCTGTACTGAGTTTCACACAACCCAAAACAAAAAGGAATACCAAATACAAGAAAAGTAATATGTGTGTACGTTTAATCCGGCAGGCAGCACTACTTAAGTCAAAGAATCATAGTCTACTAAAACGAGAAGCCACACCTGTAAGCTTTTTATGATGATTTCTATAGCTTCTTCAGAAGCTCGTTTGCAATCTTGGAATGATGTATCACCATATAACTGTAAAAAGAAAGCCAAATTGTTAAAAGCTACTAAAAATAATCTCCATGTATATTCAGAAAGAAAGAGTCTAAACAGCACATAAAACAAACAAGGATGATAGGAAATGAAATGGGAGAATCATCTGAAGACCGATATAGAACCTTGAAAATTGGCAGTGCTCCAGTATAAAACCTGACAGCATCAGCATAGCCTTCTGATTTGATGCACTTTTGAAGTCTTGCAGGTAAGTCGTAGATGAACTGCTCTTTTCGAAAAATAGAAATTTGTTTAAATTCACAATATGAAGCAGCATACATGATACCGAAATGAAAAGGTGACAATGCTAAGCAGCAAAGCAACTTATATATAATGGAACAATATAAGCAAAGGAGCTAACGGTGATAATTTGTACAATACCTGAACTTTACGAAGAAGATTACGTGTACGGTGCAGTTTCTCGATATGTTCTCTCTTTTCGAAAAGAGAAGTGTTGACCCCATCACTTCTTGATTGTACTGACATTATCTGCGGGAATCAGCTCGGGTATCATCCTCTGGGTTTGTCTCATGCAATATATACCAAAAAAAACATGTTATTCAATTATTTTAACACACCTTCTGAAGAAGCTGGCCCATATTGCCTTCCATCCCCACAATATTACTCTTCATCCTAGCAGGTTAAGAGGGAGATTTCTTAGATATATGCAGAGTCCTGAAAGATACTAATAACAGATAATGCTAAATGGAAATTGCACAATCAGTGTCCAAAAGGGATCTGGGAACCAGAACAAGTACCTTTTGATCGTATCTGTTGCACTAATAAATTTGTTGTAATTCTCATACACTAGCATCTGCAAGTCTGTGTCGAGATTTTTAATCTCTGCAGCCATTTGAACATGCCTTTGCAAAAGCGCTTCGAGATTCGATTTTTTTATCTGCGCAACCCGATAAACTCACCATAAATTGTCATGTTTCTCTACATGATCTTTCTACGCTGCCGCCAGACATTCCACTGAAACCCCAGAACCCCACCAGGAAGGAGACTACTAGTAATTCTTCTCTAGCATCTACTTTATCAAACTGTTGACGAACCGTCAAACATTGCAGGGAAGAACGTGGGTAGTTTACCATATCTGGAAGAATTCCCTGATCTAGCATACGGAAAACAACTACAAAACCAACGAGGGAGGAAGGAACACAGATCTATGACTAAACATACGAATCCACTTTCTGAAACCCAATTAGAAGGATTTTAGCACTTTAAGCTTCATGTTCATGGAAACTCGACTTATCCAAGCATTTATCAAATCGGAGTTCGTCGAAAACCTCGCCGGACTAATCACCAACCAAATCAATTCAATTAACGAACTCTGGACTCGGATTCGCGGGATCAAGAATCTTCCGCAGAGCAAAAAAAATGACTAACCAGGAGATCCATGTACTGATCGGCATTGAAGGAGGTGCTGTTGATGTTGTCGAAAGAGGCGTGCGTTGAGGAGCCACCGGTCGAGATGGAAGGATCGGGAGCGTAGAAGTTGGACAACAGATCCCTCATTCTCTTGGCCTTCTCGTCCATCGGAGCCATCTCTCTCTCTCGCTCGCCCTTCCGCAATTTCACCGTTAGATTTCCAGAAAAATCAGGAAGGATTAGAAACAAAGAAATGGAAGAAGTCCACTGAACAGAATCCAGAATCAGGGAAGCAAGCGATCAGATTCGAGAATTATCCTCTTCGAAACGGATCAACCTCTTCCAGAACATCTCCATGATTTTTAACTAAGCACTCTCGCTGAAGAGCTTGCGAGAAGACTCGCTTTTCGTCGGAAAATTTTGATTAAAAAAACAAAGCCCACCTAAAGCTTTAGGCCCAGTTACAAACATATATGGGCCTCCATATATTTTCAAATAGGCCCAATTCAAAGCCCATTATTTGCTGATTTACTCCATATGACAAAAAAAAAAAAAAAAATTGGACATATTGAAATGGTACCAAACATAAATTTGGACAAAGATGCAAAACAAAATTCATAATATAATTGAAGAAATGAGAAGCGGATACAGAGGAGATTTGAGGCCTAGAAACAAAAACAAGAAAAAGTGTCCTAAGTCCTAACACGAGTCATGTACAAGATCCAGTCCACTTGGTTCCACCAGAACGTAGAGAGGCTTCCCTTTCAGCATGTGCTGTCCCTGCAACGTTTCAAATGTAACCACAACCCATATATATATATATATATATATATATATCCAAAAATGAAGTGTTCTTCTTCTTAAAATACCCATACCCTCTTTATATACCACGACCACAAAAGGGCTTTAACAATTTTACATAAACAAAGATAACTTCTTCCACAAGTAACAAGAGAGAGAGAGAGAGAGATTTCTTCACCTTGACTTCAGGCAAGCCAATAACACAAGCACATTCAACAACTTCAGCTCCCATGCTTTCTGGAAACGAGTGAAAAACACTCGTTACAGAGCACCAGGGGTTGGAATTATTTCAATCGACCAACACTTTATTCTAATTGCGACTTAATTAATAATTATTTTATTTTAATTAATAATTATTTTAATCTAATTGCGACATAATTAAAAGAAAAAAGAAAAAAAGAATATGGTCCTAGGTTACATGACAGAAATCAATCAGCTCCATTGCATGCGCAATTTATGCATCTGTTGTTAAGTCTATTGATCTAGAAGACTTTATCCCAAAGATTTCAAAAACCACGGATTCTTACTCATGTGTGTGTGTATATATATACACGATAATTCAATTAATATTCCACGGCTAATTGTTAATTTTGATATTTAGGCCGAATAAAATTATGAACATATGATCCATCGACAAAAGCAAAGAAAGACTTACCCAAAAGGCTAATGGCAGCGGAAAGAGT